>NC_141600.1:49433100-49734975 GCF_047967505.1 Dipteris shenzhenensis | reverse complement strand
GACATCAGCTTTGCGACTAGTGTACTAAGCAGCTTTTCCAATAAGCCCCAGGAGAACCATTGGAGGGCAAGGATGCAGGTGCTGAAATACATCAAAGGCACACTTGATTATGGCATCACCTATACCAAGGGCAATATCTTGACCGGATTCTGTGACTCGGATTAGGAAGGAGACGTGGACAGCAGGAGATCAGTGACAGGGTATTGTTTCTCACTTGGATCTGGAGTTGTGTCATGGGTCAGCAAGAAGCAACCCACATTTGCTCTTTCTTCTACCGAGGCCGAGTACAAATCTGCATGCTTTGCTTCTTGCGAGGTAGTGTGGTTGAGGAGGATTTTAGGAGAAATGGGTGTAGGGCAGAACAAGCCTACACAGTTATGTGACAATCAAAGTTGCATGGCGATTGCAAAGAATGCGGTGTTCCACGCTCGCACAAAGCACATTGAGATTAAATATGGCTTTGTACGTGAGCTGATCCTGGATGGAGAGGTCGACTTGGTGTACTGTTTGACTACAAAGAATGCTGCAGACATCTTCATGAAGGCTCTTGGAAGAGACTTGCTGGAGAGGCATCTTCATCGACTTGGCATTGGGCCAAAAAAGTAAGTTCACTTGCGGGTGGACATTGAGGGGGGGTGCTAGATATCAATGCTCCACTTTCGTGTAACTAGGTGGGAATCAGCTATCTCTACTTGTAAGCCCCCCATATGAGGAGAAGGCATTTGAGTAGCTTGGTTATCCGGTAGGTCCTGGTTTGGACACCAGATGGGGGCCATGTGTGGCCTGATGGCTGGACGGCTTCAGATAGAGTTGGCACACCGCCAACTAGGCTACATGCAAGTGTGGGAAGGCATCCCTTGACTGACCGCACTGAGGGTAGATGGAGCATTTCTTGGGGCAGCCCACTCTCGGGTTGCGGGGCCCATTGGGAGCTTGAGATGATCCCGGATGGTTGTGGGCCGAACTGATGGCTGTCGCAAAATTGATGTCCGGCCGTGTGTTGCACAGGTAAATTAAGCTGCCCACAAGCATTCTATACTTCACTTCGTCCACCAGTGGTGATGAATCCTCATTTCAGATCTTCGCGTCAACCTCCATAGGGGTACTAACTGTCTTGCACTCAGCCATGCCAAATGCCTTCAGTATCTCTCCAGCATACTTTAGCTGTGAAATGAAGATCTATTTTGGCTCCTGCCAAACTTCAATCCCCAAACAAAAATGCATCAGTCCGAGGTCTGTCATTTCAAACTCTTTTCCTAGAAAATGCTTTGTCTGCGAGATCTTCTGTTCATGGTTCCCTATTATGACAAGGTTGTCCACATAAAGGACCACGATCATACACCTGCCTCCTTCTCTTGAAGATATACAAATTTGCATCAGATGGGCTCCTCTTGAACCTGTTTTGCAGAAAGTAGGCATCAATTCACTGGTACCATGCTCGTGGGGCCTGTTTCAGCCCGTAAAGTGCCTTCTTCAGTTTGCACACTTTACCTTCTGAACCGAGGATCTCAAAACTTGGTGGTTGTTCCACGTATATCTCCTCCTTGAGATCTCCATTTAGAAAGGTGGATTTCACATCCATTTGAAACACGGGCGAACTTCCCTAGGCAGCTAAAGCCAAAACACTACGAATTGTGGTTAGTCGAGCTGTGGGAGCAAAAGCATCTTGATAATCAAAACCATGTACCTGTGTAAATCCTTTTGCCATGAGGCGAGCCTTATACTTATCCAATGTGCCGTCAGACTTGTACTTGGTCTTGTTCACCCACTTGGTTCCAATTACCTTGCATTTTGGTGGTCGATCCAGTGTTGTTCTTCATTATGGAGCCATACTCCGACTGCATAGCCTCTATCCACCTATCATCACCCTATGCCTCTTCAAGACACTTGTGTTCATCAGCAGGGATCACTTTTGTCATTAAAGCATAGTTGACCAAGTGTTCCTACGCCCTTCTTTGCTCCTCTAATCTCTTGGACCGGTGGTATTTGGATGTTTTCTCCTCAATGGCTAGAGGTTCTCTACCGTCCAAAAGTTGCTTTACCCACTTTCGAGAATGGCCGTTGCTGTTGTGGTTCTACAGGCTCTTCTTCATCTTCTTTGTCTTGAATCCTCCCAAGCACCGTTGGGGGAGTTCGGTCTGCTGTTGGTGGTGGTACTGGATGGATATCCTGGTCCTGGTTGTCTGGGAAGAAAGCATCCTCCTCCAATTGATGCGGCTGTTCTGAGAAGACCACATCACGACTTACAATTACCTTCTTGGTGATAGGGTTATAAAGACAGTAACTCTTTTCCTCTTCACTGTAGCCCAAGAAAATATACTTCTGGCTCTTCGGTTCCCATTTGGTCCTGGTAGCATCAGGGACATGCACAAAACACTCACATCCAAAAACTCTTAAATGTGCAGCTAAAGGTTTCTTACCAGAAAAGGCTTGCAGTGGAGATATGCCATTCACAGCCTTCGTGTAGCTATGATTGAGGATGTAAACTGCAGTGTTACATGCTTCAGCCCAAAAATTCTTTAGCAAATCTTTCCCTTTCATCATACTCCGGCCCATTTCACAGATGACGTGCATCTTGCGTTCTGCTACTCCATTTTTCTGTGATGTATGTGGCTGGGGTTTCTCCCTCTCGATTCCATGACTTTTGCAGTAACTTTTCAATTCAGTCGATGTGAACTCTCCGCCTCTGTATGATCTCAGATTCTTCACCTTCCTCCCCGATTCTTTCTCGACCATTACATGCCATTCCTTGAACCTATTGAAAGCCTCGTCTTTCGTCTTCAGGAAGTATATCCATATCCTTTTACTATAGTCGTTGATCAGCGTCATCAAGTAGAAGGAACAACCCAAAGCTTCCATCTCCATCTTTCCATAGAGGTCCGTATGAACGAGCTCTAGAGGATCCTTTGCCGTACTGGCGTCTTTAGGAAAGGGCTGCCGATGCTGCTTGCCCATCATGGAAGCTTCACATACATTTGCTACAAATAGCTCTATTGGTACTGCTTGTGCGCTATTGCTAGACTCTTTCTTCACTCCGTTCTTCTCATTTGCAATCTTCTTGCGGCACTCATTCTGCTTGTGCCGTGCCTTGTTGCAATAGAAGCACTTGATCTTCTTCTTTCTCTTTTTATCATCAGAAGAAGATGGGTTACTAGAGTCCTTACCCTTACCTTTCTTTGATTTGGTCCAGAAAGCCGAATCTTCTCCAGTCCTTGTCTTTTGACGCATCTCCTCCTCCAGAAGCATCACACTGAAATCATCAAAGTTGAGGGGCAGATTTTTGTTCTGCGTGTTCTGCACCGTAACAAGACCATCGTACTTTGGTGGGAGAATCCGTATGCACCTTCGTGCTAGATTCTCGCTGGTGATGGTGATGCTAATCGCAGTCATCTGATCGTGCAGATTCTTTACCCTGGTGATGAACTTCTTTGCCGCTTCAGACTTAGACATCTTCTCGTTCACGAGTTGAGTCTCCAGATTCTGAATCCGCGTCTGATTCGTGGTCTCATACTGATTTTTCAAGACCATCCATCCTCCTTGGATGTGGTGACATGTTGAATTAATGCCATGATGGAATCACTAACATAGTAGACAATAGAACACAGCACATCTGCATTTCTTCTTGTCCATGCGAGAATCTCATCCGTAGTTGGTACTATCTATTGTCCTACATTGGCTAGATCCGGCGGCATCACGTCCACCCTAGTAGCAGTGTCCCAAAGTTCATATGCGCTTAGGATGGTCTTCATCTTGACTTTCCAGAGAGGATAGTTAGAGCCGTCCCATTTTTCGCTTTTGCCGAACGGTGGGATTCGTAGTCTTGCGGGCTGGGCCATCTCTCACAATCTGCTCGCAAACAGAAACACACTACCAAATCTTCTTGCTAGAGTCCAGGCTTTGATACCATGTAAGAAAATAATACAATGTATGTGCTCAACAGATAATAGGATCTCGTACGCAAGAGAGAAAACAAGATAGTATGGAGAATCAAAAATTTGATTACTGTAGAACTCATACAATAGATGGTGCTGCCTCCCAACTGTGTGCTCCTGTGAAAGAAGCTTTGATGGCATGCTGGAAACAGTAGAAGATGGAGGTTGAATGCTAAGGAATCAAGGTTGCTGTAGCCAGTGATGATATGGGCTTCACAGGCTTGCTCTTATATAGCCACCAGTCATAGTCGGTTAGGCTCAATTGGGTGGCTGACCCAGTTCACCCAAAACGGTCGACTGGGGGTCTTGAAATAGGCCACCGACCATACGATAGAACCGGTGCACAAAACAGAGCAACTAACCTACGGTCTCCGTTCGGCCCACAGCCATCCGGGATCATCTGAGGCTCCAAACGAGCCCCACAACCCGAGAGTGGGCTGCCTCGAGAAATGCTCCGTCTACCCTCAGTGCGGTCAGTCAAGGGATGCCTTCCCGCACTTGCATGTAGCCTAGTTGGCAGTGTGCCAACTCTATCTGAAGCCGTCTAGCCATCAGGCCACACATGGCCCCCATCTGGTGTCCAAACTAGGACCTACTGGATAACCGAGCTACTCAAATGCCTTCTCCTCATATGGGGGGTTTACAAGTAGAGTTAGCTAGTTCCCGCGTAGTTACACGAGAGTGGAGGATTGATATCTAACACTATTCAAATTAGACTTCAAAAAATTTCTCATCTACATTGCCAAGAACCCTACATCCTTTTATTTGATTGCATGTTTGCAATTTATGTTAAAACTAACTATCCATTCCATTGAAGTATGAGGACGTGAATGAAGATGCCATCAAATATCTTTTTGTGATGGGATAAAATGAGTTCATGTTACGTGAACATCATTGTTCAAGAAATTTTCTCATAGGATTCCTTGCTTTATGGAATGTTGAAATCATAGCAAGGAACAAATTATCATTGGGTCAAACATACACATGTATCAAGAAGTTGGCATCAATTTGAGTGAGATATAATTAAGTTTCTCTTATGTGCTTAATTTTAACTTGGTCTTCATTCTCATTGGTAATTGCATGCATGGAAAGAGAAACAACATAATCAAACCACTTGTTATGAAATACACAACATAATCAAATCACTATGGAGGTAGTCCATGATGTGACAACTTGAGGGTGAGAGAGAGCTTTTCACCACCACATATATATTCTAGTGAGTGACCCTAACTAGAATGTATTCCCATGTGTTTGTGGTGAGCCAAATTTATATTCCAATGTCAATAACATCCTCTCCATGTAAACAAACGATTGATATGTGAGGGTCAAAAATATCCCCAAGAATATGAGGGCATCCCCCCCTATATACGATGGATGTAAAGTCATTGCACATATATGCACATGTTTTTCATGAAGCTTTGAAGTTCCTATCATGACCAAAGTACCCAACATATGGCATCGCTTGGCCAACTATTTCCCCCTCATTTTCAACACATATTTAGATATTTTGAGACCTATTCAAATTAGACTACAAAAAAATTTCTCATCTACATTGCCAAGAACCCTACATCATTTTATTTGATTGCTTATTTGCAATTTATGTTTAAACTAACTATCCATTCCATTGAAGTATGAGGATGTGAATGAAGATGCCATCAAATATCTTTTTGTGATGGGATAAAATGAGTTCATGTTACGTGAACATCATTCTTTAAGAAATTTTGATCATTTTAATAGGATGCCTTGATTTATGGAATGTTGAAATCATAGCAAGGAAAAAATTTCATTGGATCAAACATGCATATGTATCAAGAAGTGGGCATCAATTGAGTCAAATATAATTATGTTTTTCTTATAGGATAATTTTAACCTTATCTACATGCTTGATGTCAAGTTTATTGATTTAACTAATGTCGAGTAAATCAGAGCATATTAAGATGATAGTTATAAACTTACAAATCCAAACACGTTCATGTAGGTAGATCTGCTCCAATGCAAGTTTCAATTGAGATTTGTGATGAATTCATTCTCGAGAGAAAGGTGGCCTAAAAAATACACCTTTGATAATTGAAATACCAAATATACAAACTAATAATTGATTGAATCTTATATGTCAAAGTAAATCTTTCGTTCATGATCAAAATGCTACACAATGATGACATGGTTACTGCAATCTCTAACCATTCATAACATGCTTGGCATATTTCAGCCTCTATAGTAGCTCCTTGAGATGACCTATTGATTCATGTATAGTCAATCTTTCCTTCTCTCTATTGAGGCGGATTTGTGTTTTCCCAATGCAAATTTATTTGGCATAGTCTTGGAGAATACAAGCCACCTTTGTCTTTTCCAAGATTGGCCACAAGGCACCAACTAAGTAGTTTTCTTTCACAGCACCATCTCAGCACCATCCATACCTTCAAATCTATTTGGAAACAAATGATGTCTTTCGTCATTCATGCAAGCCTTGCATGGGGAATCAGCACTTAATAACGTGTTTAAACACTCCATAGCTGAATAAGAAAATATCCAAACATGGCACAATGATTTGATAGCAATGAACAAGATTTTTGCTCAAACAGCATGAACAAACTTGTAATGGTAACAAAAATGCACCACTAAAATCCATCCTTGAATCATGGTAAAATTGATCAAATATGATACGCTACAAGAAACATTATAAGATAGAACTCAAGGTTATCATAAAAGGGTGGAGGAGGAAAAAGAAGTCATAGGCATTTGTTTAGTACTTCCAACCGAAATGTGATATTCTTTTATGATATTTTATTTGGACCACAAAGCACACGTGAGGAATTTGCCAACATGATGCTTATAAAGCTTGTCTATCAAATCCTACCATCCAACATGAGGCATTTTTTGGATCTTCAAGGATCGGTAGATCTAGTGGTATATCATTGTATTCCTCCTCGATTATGAAAAAAAGCTAAATGATAATCAGTGATCAATATTCTTGAATCCATTTCCTCATTGCAATAATAACAACAATCTCTGGATTTCCTTTTAATTTGTCTCTATTGAATTTTTGTCTCCAATTCTTCTTGAGATGCCCTTTGGACCATGCCTTCCACCCTTGGTGGAACTTGGCTACAATCTTGATGCTTACTATTGCCTTTTCCTTGTTTTTCTGTTGCAGTCACTCTTCACAGAGTCAAGCTTGGAAGCGCCTTCTTTAGGATATGGATTTTCCCTTGTCTTGATTCTCAAACATTCATTCTCTTACATTTGCATTTTCATGCCCACTTTTCTTTTTAATTATTAGTTTTTAGGCCAAAACTTTGAAACCATACATGTTCCCCAAGAATTTCGAATTGTCAAAACTTGCCTCTTTCCAGATCACTGGATTATGGCGATCTAAATCTCCAAACTAGAATTAAAACTTCAAAGCCATAGCATTGCCTGTATCAGAGATGTTTGGCACTTGGTGGTGTGGAATCAGAATCTCTCTCTCTCTCTCTCTCTCTCTCTCTCTCTCTCTTACGCTCAATATCTCCCTCACCTTGGGGGCTGCACTACCAAGAAACCCTATGTATCACGTGCATTCAAGGGGTATTTAAAAAAGCATTCAACTAAATTTTTTTCCAAAAAAAAACCCTTCCTCTTATTGCAATCCCGTTAAACTTATTTGAATATCTAAATTAAAATACCCCTCCTTTTGAATGCACATGGTATACTAACATTTTGTGAGTTGAACACCCCAAGTCCCTCACTTACTCTCCCATTGTCATCTCTCTCTCTCTCTCTCTCTCTCTCTCTCTCTCTCCCCCCCCCTTATCTCTCCTCTCCCTTGCTTGCACTTAATATCTCCCTCACTCACTCTCTCATCCCCCCCCCCCTCTCTCTCTCTCTCTCTCTCTCTCTCTCTCTCTCTTTCTCGATGTCCTTGTATCTATGTCTCTTTGTCCCTATCTTTGTCTCTCTCTATATCTCTCAGTTATGGCACCAATGGTAATCAAGTCTTAACTTGATATCCATGTAGTTTCTTGAACACAAAAACATGCTCAAAGGAATAACATAATTCAAAGAGGAATATTTGTGTGAAGGATGCCTTTCAAGGAACATAGCATTGATAATCCTTTTTCAAGCATGAGGCCACTACAACCAAGAGACCAATAGAATTTCTCCATAGTGATATTGCACAGTAATACACTATCATTCAATACTAGAAATTATTTTCACATTCCTTGATGACTAAATGATAAAGATATTCATCTACACCATGAAGAAAAATTAGAAGCTACTTGAAAAGTTTAAAAAGTGCAATACTATGGTAGAAACTCAGTCTAGTTGTGAAAATTGTCATACATAAGGGATGCTTTAATCATCTCAAATTTACAAAAGCGGTCTATATCAGTTTCCAAAATTCATCGGTATGGGGTATGTGCTATATGGGGGTTTTATATAGTGCGCCCCCCGATTATTAGTCATATGTTAATGCTCTTCTTTGTAGTAGAGTAGGTATGCTATGTGTGCTAATGATGTTAATCGAAACCCATATTACTCTTGAATATATAAAAAGCAACCTCATCCTAAGAATAATCCTGATCCAGAGGTGCTTTCATAGTTTCATCCCTACTATACCCTTTGGAATAGCACCTTTTCTAGTTTGGCTCCATAGCATAAGTGGATATTAGTTTTCATCATCTAAGATTTGTCTCCACTTCAAGAACTAATTTGATGGATATAAAACTACCATCTCAAAGCCCATTTTCATTACACATAGAGCAATTTACAGGACCGAAAAATTGTGAAAGAAAAAGCAAGCTCCCACAAAAATACCATCATCCCAATATCAAGCTTCACTATGGATTTGTATATTTTAAATTCTATGTCATTGAATTCCATGATTAGATTAAAAAATTAAACATTTATTTTGTACAATCGAATGAAAACTTTGTCCTTTTGGTTGGTGTAGTTTATAGACAATTTTGATTTCTCCATGGTTTAGTGGTTCACAAAAGTTTGATCCTCCTACTTTGGGAAGGTATTTATTTTAGATCGAGTTTAGATCCTCTCAAGGTATACGTGCAAAAATAGGTTACAATTATTATTACTATTATTTGGCCTTGCTACAAGATCCATCCTATTGGTTATTAGGGTATCAAGGTCTTTTTTTTTAGCCCAAGTAGTAAAAATTGGCTCCCTTGGAACAAAAACTGTTAAAAAAGACTATTTATGGTTGAATAAGAGGGGAAAATGGAATTCAATGCTTTTGTGGATTTTTAGTGAGCTAGAGTACATTGACCACCTTACACACAAATGGTTCAAGTTAAGGGCTTGTATAGATATAGGCTCCTCATCCATCTGTACGCCCCTAGGGGTGCATCTAAAAATCTATAGCCGTATGAGAGGAGTCTAATGTCAATGATTTTTAAATCCAAAAAGTTCAAAGAATTCCTCAGATAGGCAGGGATTTCTAGTTCAAAAAATGATGCAATTCAAATTTTTAGAAAGAAAGAGGAATGAAAGACCTATATGTACTTAGGAATTTAAATATTAATCATTTGAACATCCATTGCATAGAGATTCTCTAATAGCGCACTATTGGGATGATATAACTTTTTGGTTTTTAATATGATAAGTTTTAGATGATAGGAATGTTGACATAGTTGTAGTGCAACCATTTGTTTGATAAAATTGTGTCATATAATAATAGATAACTGTATTTGATAGGTGAACTTTAGAATGTACATATATCATTAACATTTCTTATCAGCCACATTGCATATAATTTAAAACTAAAGATACCTAGCATCGTTATAAACCTGAAATACACATTCGATATTGTTATAAGGCCTAATGCAATGGTTGACAAGCATAAAAATAGGCATTAAAGTTGCTTACTATGACAAAGACATCCAAAAAATGAAAGATGAAAAGACTACTTCATATTCCATTGAGGGTGGGACTGAAATCTTGAGGACATATGATTTGAGAATTAGATTGACATATGTAAAAGCATAGGTTATTTGGCCCTTGCACTCCATCACTGATGCATAACATTAGAATGTAGGTTACATAATCTTAGATGTCTTGGCCCTTGCATTCCATCACTAATGCATAAAATTAGATGAGAATCAAGTTACATAGTCTTAGATGTCTTGTGGAGATAGTTAGACATACTCATTTAACTTCTGGGAGATAGAGGATGATGTGAAGAGGCTGATCAATAGCTTTTGGGTTTGCATCCACACCATGTTATCGAGCTGTCTCGTACGACCACAACAGATTTCCAGCCATCCGGTCGCCCAAGCTTTCGAGGTACCTTTCAACTCTAGGTTTTTCCATCAGCTTGGACCTTTTCACTTCATTCAGAAGCCTAACAAAATTGCCGTCTCTCTGTTGGATCATTCTACATACCATCTCAACACTGACTTGGAAGTCCTGAGACTCATTGAAGCACACCACAGAAACAATATTATTGTTGTTGCCTCCCAAATATTCTGCTTGCAGCAACACAAGGTCGTTTGCCCACGAAACATGATCACCCATAGTGTCATGGAGCTCAAAAAGGAGGGGACTCGTTAGTGTCTCTTCATTAAGATCTATTCCTAGCACATACTCCAAGAGAACAAAGATGATCAACATCACAGAAAACTTTCGACGCCTGAGAATGTAGGTCTGAACATCCGAGATGCTTTGTGCTTCATGACAGGAAATTTGGCCTTTCCATGCATCAATTGAATCTCCCAAAGCACCAAGAAATTGGGATCGCTACATCACATGCATATTCAGACAAATCTCACTCCACCAATCCTGTGCCACGGTGACGATCCTATCCGCTCCTGAAGGGGAAGGCTTTCGGTTAAGAGTATCGATGACAAATTGGAAGAGGAGTGTGGTTGCAGAAAGGTCCCTTCCTAGGCCAAGCAGGTCGTGGATCATGTAGTTGGCCTTGAATAACCAAGAGTAGAATTTGGCAAGAGAGGCAATGCATCTTGTCTTGCTAGTGGTGTTAGCCAAGCAAGTCAGCAAAGGAAATTGAGACTGAAGGAGTTTCTTGTCATTTCTTGAGGATGGGTTGAAGGTCGCCAAGAGCCACAACTCAATTTCATCTTTAATCGTATCAAAATCAAGGTGCAAATAAACGAGTGCAGAACATTGAAGTGGAGGAATTGTGATGGTGTGAGCACTATGGAGGTAGTCCATGATGTGAGAACTTGGCGGTGAGAGAGAGCTTTATACCACCACATATATATTCTAGTGAGTGAGCCTAACTAGAACATATTCCCATGTGTTTGTGGTGAGCCAAATTCATATTCCAATGTCAATAACATCCTCTTCATAGATACAATGTCAATAACGTCCTCTCCATGTATACAAATGATTGATATGTGAGGGTCAAAAACCTCCCCAAGAATACAAGAGCATCCTCCCCCTATATACGATGGATGTAAAGTCCTTGCACATACATGCACATGTTTTTCATGAAGCTTTGAAGTTCCTATCATGACCAAAGTACCCAACATATGGCATCACTTGGCCAACTATTTCCCCCTCATTTTCAACACATATTTAGATATTTTGAGACCTATTCAAATTAGACTTTGAAAAATTTCTCATCTACATTGCCAAAAACCCTACATCCTTTTATTTGATTGCTTGTTTGCAATTTATGTTTAAACTAACTATCCATTCCATTGAAGTATGAGGATGTGAATGAAGATGCTGCCAAATATCTTTTTGTGATGGGATAAAATGATTTCATGTTACGTGAACATCATTCTTCAAGAAATTTTCTCATAGGATTCCTTGCTTTATGGAATGTTGAAATCATAGCAAGGAACAAATTTCATTGGATCAAACATACACATGTATCAAGAAGTTGGCATCAAATTGAGTCAGATATAATTAGGTTTTTCTTATGTGCTTAATTTTAACTTGGTCTTCATTCTCATTGGTAATTGCATGCATGGAAAGAGAAACAAGCTAATCAAACCACTCGTTATGAAATACACAACATAATTAGACCATTATGGGGGTAGTCCATGATGTGAGAACTTGAGGGTGAGAGATGTTAGATATCAATGCTCCACTCTCATGTAACTATGCGAGAACTGGCTAACTCTACTTGTAGACCCCCTGTATGAGGAGAAGGCATTTGAGTAGCTCGGTTATATGGTAGGTCTTGGATTGGACTCCAGATGGGGGCCATGTGTGGCCTGATGGCTAGAGAGCTTCAAATAGAGTTGGCACACTACCAACTAAGCTACATGCAAGTGCGGGAAGGCATCCCATGACTGACTGCACTGAGGGTAGACAGAGCATTTCCCTAGGCAGCCCACTCTCGGGTTGCGGGGCCTGTTTGGAGTCCCAGATGATTCTAGATGGCCACGGTTCTATCGTGTGGTTGGTGGCCTATTTCGGGACCCAACCCCCAGTCGGCTGTTTTGGGTGGATTGGGTCGGTCTCCCAATGGGGTCTAACCGACTACAATTGGTGGCTATATAAGAGCAAGCCCGTGAAGCCCATCATCATCACTGGCTATAGCAACCTTGATTCCTTAGCATCCAACCTCTCTACTGTTTCTAGCATGCCATCGAAGCTTCTCACACAGGAGCGCATGGCTGGGAGGTAGCGCCATATATTGTATCAGTTTTACAGTAATCAAAATTTTGATTCTCCATATTATCTGCTTTTCTCTCTTGCATACGAGATCCTATTATCTGTTGAGCACAGACGTTGTATTATTTTCTTACATGGTAATAGAGCTTGGGCTCTAGCAAGTGGGCTCTAGCAAGAAGATTTGGTAGTGTGTTTCTATTTGTGAGCAGATAGATTGTGAGAGATGGCCCAGCCTGCAAGACTGCGAATCCCATCGTTCGGCGAAAGTGAAAAGTTGGACGGCACTAACTATCCACTCTAGAAGATCAAGATGAAGACCATCGTAAGCACATACGAGCTTTGGGATATTGCTACTAGGGTGGACCTGAAGCCGCGGCCGATGAATCCAACTAATGTAGCACAATAGATAGTACCAACTGCGGATGAGATTCTTGCATGGACAAGAAGAAATGCACATGTGCTATGTTCTATTGTCTACAGTGTAAGTGATTTTGTCATGGCATTAATTCAACATGTCACCACATCGGAGGAGGCATGGACGGTCTTGAAAAATCAGTACCAGACCACGAATCAGATGCGGATTCAGAATCTAGAGACTCAACTCGCGAAGGAGAAATTGTCTAAGTCTGAAATGGCAAAGAAGTTCATCACTAGGGTGAAGAATCTGTGCGATCAGATGACTACAATTGGCATCACCATCACCAGCGAGAATCTAGCATGAAGGTGCATACGGATTCTCCCACCAAAGTACGAGGGTCTTGTTATGGCCCTGAATATGTAGAACAGAAATCCGCCCCTCAACTTTGAGGATTTCAACGCAATGCTTCTGGAGGAGGAGATGCGACAAAAGACGAGGACTAGAGAAGATGGCTTTCTGGGCTGGATCAAAGAAAGGTAAGGGTAAGGACTCTGGTAACCCATCTTCTTCTGATGATAAAAAGAGAAAGAAGAAGATCAAGTGCTTCTATTGCAACAAGGCAGAGCACAAGCAAATTGAGTGCTGGAAGAAGATTGCAGATGAGAAGAACGGAGTAAAGAAAGAGTCCAGCAATAGTGCACAGGCAGTACGAGTAGAGCTATTCGTAGCAATTGAGGAGATTTGCATGGAGGCAGTTCATGTACCTGCAGATGAACCTTGGATTATTCACAGTGGTGCACTGCGCCACATGACCTGTCGAAATGATTGGTATACCTCTCTACATCCGGTAGGGAATGACATCTTGGTAGTAGCCGGCAATGATGCAAAATGTTCAGCAAAAGGAAAAGGTACGATTGCTCTCAATTCAGATGGAGTTGCAAAACAGTTGTCCGATGTTCTTTATGTGCTAGATATCAAGAGGAACTTGTTGTCCGTTTCTGCGATCACGAATCGGGACCTTAAAGTTCAATTTGATAAGAATGGTGCATAGATTTTGGATCTTCAAGGGAAGGTCATTGGTAAAGGTACACGACGCAACAACATCTACGAACTCTCAGCTTTCAGTGCTTGAGCTGATGTGAGCAACACTAAGCTATGGCATGAGAGGTTTGGTCATCTAAACCTTAGTTCTTTAAAGGAGATGCATAAAAGTGGAATGATTGTAGGCCTACCAAAAATTACAGATCTGCCCGATGTATGTGAAGCTTGCATGATCAGTAAGCAGGATTGGCAACCCTTTCCTAAAGAGGCCAATAGGGCAAAGGCTCCTCTAGAGCTCATTCACACGGACCTTTGTGGAAAGATGGAGATGGAAGATTTGGGTGGTTCCTACTACTTCATGATGCTGATTGATGACTACAGTAGAAGGATATGGATATACTTCCTGAAGACTAAAGATGAGGCTTTTAGTAAGTTCAAAGAATGGCATGTAATGGTCGAGAAAGAAACGGGGAGGAAGGTGAAGAATTTGAGATCAGACAGAGGAGGTGAGTTCACATCAAGTTAATTCGAAAGTTACTATAAAAGTCACGGGATCAAGAGGCAGAGAGCCCTGCCACATACACCACAGCAAAATGGAGTAATAGAGCAGAAGATGCCCGTCATCTGCAAAATGGGCAGAAGTATGATGAAAGGGAAATATTTGCCAAAGACTTTCTGGGCTAAACCATGCAACACCGCAATTTGCATTCTGAATCATAGCTACACAAAGAATGTGAAGAGGATGACTCCACTGTAGGCCTTTTCTAGTAAGAAACCTTCAGCTGCACATTTTAGAGTTTTTGGATGTGACTGTTTTGTGCATGTCCCTGATGCTAACAAGACCAAATGGAAACAACCACCAAGGAGGAGGTATACGTGGAACAACCACCAAGTTTTGTGATCCTCGGTTTAGAAGGTAAAGTTTGTAAACTGAAGAAGGAACTTTACGGGGTAAAACAGGCCCCACGAGCATGATACCAGCAGATTGATGCCTACTTTCGGCAAAACGGGTTCAGGAGGAGCCCATCTGATGCAAATTTGTATATCTACAGAGAAGGAGGCATGTTTATGATCATGGTCCTTTATGTGGACAACCTTGTAATAATAGGAAACCATGAAGAGAATATCTCCAGACAAAGCAGTTGCTAGGAAGAGAGTTTGAAATGACAGATGCATTTTTGTTTGGGGATTGAGGTTTGGCAAGAGCCAAAACAGATCTTCATTTCACAGCTGAAGTATGCTATAGAGATACTGAAGGCATTTGTCATGGCCGAGTGCAAGACAGTTGGCACCCCTATGGAGGTTGACATGAAGCTCTCAAACGAGGATTCATCACCACTGGTGGACGAAGTGAAGTACAGAAGGCTTGTGGGCAGTTTGATTTACTTGTGCAACACGTGGCTGGCAGACATCAGCTTTGCGACTAGTGTACTAAGCAGGTTCTCCAATAAGCCTCGGGAGAACCATTGGAGGGCAGGGATGCGGGTGCTAAAATACATCAAAAAGGCACACTTGATTATGCCATCACTTATACAAAGGGAAACACCTTGATCGAATTTTGTGACTCGGATTGGGCAGGAGATGTGGACAGCAAGAGATCAGTGATAGGTTACTGTTTCTCTCTTGGATCTGGAGCTGTGTCATGGGTCAGCAAGAAGCAACCCATAGTTGCTCTTTCTTCTACCAAGGCTGAGTACAAATCAACACAATTAAGTTTCTCTTATATGCTTAATTTTAACTTGGTCCTCATTCTCATTGGTAATTGCAGGCATGGAAAGAGAAACAACATAATCAAACCACTCATTACGAAATACACAACATAATCAAATCACTATGGAGGTACTCCATGATGTGAGAACTTGAGAGTGAGAGAGAGCTTTACACCACCACATATATATTCTAGTGAGTGACCCTAACTAGAACGTATTCCCATGTGTTTGTGGTGAGCCAAATTCATATTCCAACGTCAATAACATCCTTTCCATAGATACAATGTCAATAACATCCTCTCCATGTATACAAACGATTGATATGTGAGGGTCAAAAATCTCCCTAAGAATATGAGAGCATCCTCCCCCTATATATGATGGATGCAAAGTCATTGCACATATATGCACATGTTTTTCATGAAGCTTTGAAGTTCTTATCATGACCAAAGTACCCAACATATGACATCACTTGGCCAACTATTTCCCCCTCATTTTAAACACATATTTAGATATTTTGAGACCTATGCAAATTAGACTAGAAAAAAATTTCTCATCTACATTGCCAAGAACCCTACATCATTTTATTTGATTGCTTATTTGCAATTTATGTTTAAACTAACTATCCATTCCATTGAAGTATGAGGATATGAAAGAAGATGCCATCAAATATGGGATAAAATGAGTCCATGTTACGTGAACATCATTCTTCAAGAAATTTTGATCGTTTTAATAGGATGCCTTGATTTATGGAATGTTGAAATCATAGCAAGGAAAAATTTTCATTGGATCAAACATACACATGTATCAAGAAGTGGGCATCAATTGAGTCAGATATAATTATGTTTTTCTTATAGGCTTATTTTAACCTTATCTACATGCTTGATGTCATGTTTATTGATTTAACTAATGTTGAGTAAATAAGAGCATATTAAGATGATAGTTATAAACTTACAAATCCAAACATGTTCATGTAGGCATATCTACTCCAATGCAAGTTTCAATTGAGATTTGTGATGAATTCATTCTCAAGAGAAAGGTGGCTTAAAAAATACACCTTTGATAATTGAAATACCAAATATACAAACTAATAATTGACTGAATCTTATATGTCAAAGTAAATCTTTCGTTCATGATCAAAATGCTACACAATGATGACATGGTTACTGCAATCTCTAACCATTCATAACATGCTTCCCATATTTTAGCCTCTACAGTAGCTCCTTGAGATGACCTATTGATTCATGTATAGTCAATCTTTCCTTCTTTCTATTGAGGTGGATTTTTGTTTTCCCAATGTAAACTTATTTGGCATAGTCTTGGAGAATACAAGCCGCCTTTGTCTTTTCCAAGATTGGCCACAAGGCACTGACTAAGTAGTTATCTTTCACAACACCATCTTAGCACCATCCATACCTTCAAAAGTATTTGGAAACAAATGATTTCTTTGGTCATTCATGCAAGCCTTGCATGGGGAATCATCACTTAATAACGTGTTTAAATACTCCATAGCCAGATAAGAAAATATCCAAACATGGCACAATGGATTGATAGCAATGAACAAGATTTCTGCTCAAACAGCATGAACTAGTGTAATGGTAACAAAAATGCAACACTAAAATCCATCCTTATGGTAAAAATGATCAAATATGATAGGCTACAAGAAACATTATAAGATAGAACTCAAGGTGATCATAAAAGGGTGGAGGAGGAAAAAGAAGCCATAGGCATTTGTTTAGTACTTCCAACCCAAATGCGATCTTCTTTTATGATATTTTATTTAAACCACAAAGCACACGTGAGGAATTTGCCAACATGATGCTTATAAAGGTTGTCTATCAAATCCTACCATCCAATGTGAGGCATTTTTTGGATCTTCAAGGATCGGTAGATCTAGTGGTATATCATTTTATTCCTCCTCGATTATTAAATAAAGCTAAATGATAATCAGTGATCAATATTCTTGAATCCATTTCCTCATTGCAATAATAACAACAATCTTTGGATTTCCTTTTAATTTGTCTCTATTGATTTTTGTCTCCAATTCTTCTTGAGATGCCCTTTGGACCATGCCTTCCACCCTTGGTGGAACTTCGCTACAATCTTGATGCTTAGTATTGCTTTTTCCTTGTTTTTTTTTTGCAGTCACTCTTCATGGAGTCAAACTTGGAAGCACCTTCTTTAGGATATGGATTTTCCCCTGTCTTGATTCTCAAACATTCATTCTCTTACATTTGCATTTTCATGCCCACTTTTCTTTTTAATTATTAGTTTTTAGGCCAAAAATTTGAAACCATACATGTTCCCCAAGAATTTGGAATTGTCAACACTTGCCTCTTTCTAGATCTCTGGATTGTGGCAATCGGAATCTCCGAACTAGAATTAAAACTTCAAAGCCATAGAATTGCCTGTATCAGAGATGTTTGGCACTTGGTGGTATGGAATCAGAATCTCTCTCTCTCTCTCTCTCTCTCTCTCTCTCTCTCTCTCGCACTCAATATCTCCCTCACCTCGGGGGGTGCACTACTAAGAAACCCTATGTATCACGTGCATTCAAGAGGTATTTAAAAAATCCTTCAACTAAATTTTTTTTCCCAAAAAAAACCCTTCCTCTTATTGTAATCTTGTTAAGCTTATTTGAATATTTGAATTAAAATACCCCTCCTTTAGAAGGATTTCCAGGGTTAGAAGGAGGTTATAGGGTTTAGAAGGAGTTCCAAGGTCTAGAGAGAGGTTCCAGAGTTTAGAAGAGGTTCCAAGGTTTAGAAGGAGGTTCCATGGTTTAGAGAGAGGTTCCAGAGTTTAGAAGAGGTTCCAGGGTTAGAAGGAGGATCCAAGGTTCAAGGTAGAGTACATGGTGGAGAACTCATCTCCCTCGTAGATCATGGAGTTTAAGGGATGAGGAACAAAGGGTTTAGGGGGAGCATAGGAGTGGGAGAGAAAGAAGGTGTAAGAGCATGGGGGAAAGAAGAGAGAGGAGGGAGGAGGAGGAGGGAGGAGGAGGAGAGAGGAGGAGGCAGAGGAGGGAGGAGGAGGAGGAGGAGGGAGGAGGAGAGGGAGAGGATGGGTTGCAAGCTTGGAGGAGAGGGGAGGAGGAGTTGCAAGGTTAGGACATGCTTTTGGACATGGAGTGCAAGGAAGCATGGACACTTGAGACAAATGGTTGAAATACTAAAGTAGACTCAACACAATGCCCCAAAGAGTGTGGGCTTCATTCCATTATGGGGTATTTATACAAGTTGCAGAGCTTCTCTCTCTGCATGTAGGAATTGTAACACGTTCTCTCTCTACATGTAGAAGTCATATGTAGAAGTTGTAACACATTCTCTTTCTACATGTAGAAGTCGTATGTAGAAGTTGTAACACATTCTCTTTCTACATTTCCATGTTGGCACATAGTCAACAAGAGGTGATATCTTGCATGAGTGGAAGGGGCACATCTTGAAATTCAAGTTTGGGAAGAAAGGATGGCTCGCTAAAGTGCAACATGCTTACATGAGAAAAGATATGCGGCTTCCTCCATCATTCAATCAATCTAGGATACCATCCCACTGTGAGCCTTTCTATCTATGTACCTTTTTCACCTATAAGTGTAATGAGTCCATTTGGAAATTTTGTGTTCGGTTTCTAAGAGCTCTTATTCATGGTGGCAGATGTTTTCCCTTCAAACTTCGAGGAGTGGGAACTAGTTGAATCATTCATAGGCAAGTTCACTACAATTCATGAGGATTTAGGTAAGCAAATGCATGCAGGGGAGTGGAGAAGTTGGCCTCCTTGTGAATGAAGAATGTGTATTGGTATAATGAAACATGCATCACTCTGGAATGACATCATCAAGTATGGCCATGTGCAAACCATTGCGCCACTGCAACTTCAAGACATGGATTGCAGTAATGTGGACTCGAGGACATTGCAATCGTACAAGGACAAGATTGCAAAGGATGTGGGCATGGCCATGCAGTTTACATTTGGATCCAAATGGGCAAGGTTATCTTGGTTTATGCCTTTGCACATTTTTGCTTCTTTGTTTCAGAATATACATATGCATAGAACAAAAACTATGCAGTCCTGCAAGCGTGTAGATGAAAATGCTCTTGGAGATTTACTTGGGATGAATCAGGGAACCAGGTCAGGCGACCAAAATGGTGATGTGTTTCAATGTCATGCATGTAAAGACAATGTGGTTATCAGATACCATTTGTCATGCCAAATTTTGTATTTAGCTTTTCAATACAGGCACTAGAAGAAAACAAATGGCTAGCGGCTTCCCCTAGACTCTAATGATGAAGACAATACAGAGGTAAGTTTGTCTATTGATGTTGAAGAGGGAGATGTCAAGAATGTGAATGTCACATCGCAATGGACTCTAAGGGATGTGCGAGAAAACCTATTGGTCATGGAAGACAGCATGTCATAGTCCTTCTACTTTACCTTAACTTAAATCGTGGTAAGATCAGACGTCGTGTGGAGAAGTGCATGCATAGTGCCAATTTCATTCCTTCTGCAACTTTGAAGATTGCTAACAATGTGTTTGACTAGTGCAGCATTTAATTTTTTGTCAAATCCTAGTTATTGCTTCAAAAGATGATGGACAATTAAATTGAAATGTTATTTCTTTTGATGTTTTCTCCTTTAAGTTCATGGTAAATGTTTTTCAAAAAATTTGGGGAATTAATGATTAGTTTTAATTTTTAGGGTTTTGATATATATAAAGGGGTAAGAGCCCTTTTTACATCACATTCTCACTTTCACATTTAGAGAGACATAGAAACTCCCACCCTTAAAAGTTACTCACTCCATCAATCGCTATTTGCCAAGGATTTAGCTAGAACTGCGTTCCATGATTTCATCTCGGGAACTGCATTTGCAGGTCATGAGTAAGAGCTATTTTCAGTGTCTGATAGTCTGATAGGACTTTAGATGTCCTAGGCACATATATGTGAGCCAAGGATGACTTCTCAGATCTCATCCTCTACATGCAAGAGAATTTCACAAATTCTACTTATACAGTTGACCACTCTTCAAAGAGATGGGTTCCCATAGATTACATCAAGTGTCTATTCCTAGAGGAACCCAAGTTTGTAAAGTGCTTGGCCTACTTTTGTGATAATCTTACAGAGGAAAGGTGGATAGTTGACATCCTAGAAGTGGGGATCACGGGAAATACAAGCACTAAATTCCTTTCACGGGAGATGACATTCATCTTTCTTCTCCAAGAAGGAAATTAGAGGAAGAAGCCTCATCGTCCAGCACCCCCTCTAGTAGAACTGCTGATATCCTCGTCCCTAGGCTAGACTCTGACATGTACATGGAAGAGAGTCTTGACCATGCAAGAGAGGAGACGGAAGCAGCTCAAGCATTGAGCCTACTTCAAGAGCCCCCAGTAGAGCAAGAATTTGCATCGAAGACCACTGACCCAGAATCAGACTTATGGTCCTTGTCCCCCCTCATCATCGATAGAGAAGAGTACGTATTGCTCCATGACATAGAGGTTCTTTTTGGACTATGAGAGGATGAGGCACTCGGAGTCCTATCTGGGTTCAATGTTGACACAAGTGTCAAAGATCCCAGGGATTTAGGTTCCAAAGACTAGACAAAGGAAGAGTTTCTCTTGACAATGCTGGTTTCAATGAGGGATGCAGACATGTCCATATATGATGCACAACCCTCTCATGCAGAAGCTTCCACCTCCAACATAGGTCAGGAGAGAGCATCCACGTCCCAAATGGAACATCACACAACACCTGGTTCCATCAACATTGCAAATTAGAAAGGGATAGAAGCTGACTATGCTGTAGTGGTAAGCTCGAACAATATTTTTTATTTTGATGTTCTTTTAGTATAATTTGTTTTGTCGATCTTCTAATGTTTGTTGAATTGTTGCAGGACACGTTTGAGCTTGATGAATTCTCATCTCGACGGGAAATGTTCACAGTGCATTTAGGCGAGATCATTCTTTGGCCCATTACCTTGGCAAAGTGATAGAGGAGCTCGTGGTCTTCCACAGGAAATTTTCTCCTCGAGGTCCTTCGGAGCTACTAAAGTGAAAGGCATTGTTGTGTGCTATCGGATACTCCAACATTACTCGGAATGTTGACAAAGTGATTTTGATACACTGCCTAGTTGCACTCAATGCTTTTGGATCGAATATTCATAGCAGTAGGGCATTGACAGCAATAGCTATGTCTTTGGCAGTAGGAGAGAAGGATGTTAGTGCTATTGCGGCTAGTTTTATATCTAGGAGTCCACTAGTGGATTCAAAGACCCCTATTCTCAATGTACTCAAACTAGCCAAGAAGAAAGATAGCTGTGAGGCCTTTTGTAAATATAAACATATATTTCAATGGATACATGACTTTAATGACTACTTGTCTTTATTATTTGTTTTAATTCATCATTGCTCGTCATGAATTCATAATTTTTATTCCATTGTATTTTGTTTAAGTCATTGATTATATATTTTCTCCATCCTTTTATTGTGTTAATTTAATGCATTTCTAGCCAATTTAGTATGATTTTTACTAATTATGGGTATCCACAGTTCATTTCTATTAAATCCTGAAGGAATTTCACCGTGGTGTAGAAGGGAAAAGTGTTTGGGATGTTGCCTAAAACTTGCCACAGTGCAAATTTGGGCATTCTGGGATGCTGCCAAGAATCTAGAATGCCCAAATTTGCATCGTGGTAGGTTTTAGGTATTCTAGGCTCCTGGTGATGTCCTCGACACTTTTCCCTTATGTGCCATGGTGAAATTCCTCCAAGATTTGACAGAATTCAAAAGTTACATTAAAATGAATAGTAACTTCAGTCATAAACATGGAGAATTCACAATAATGCAATAGTGTAGAGAATATGGATATATTTTATTAAAAAAGATCGGCCCTTGGGTGTCAGATACAAGATAGTGCCTTCAAGGGCATGGGGTAGTCTAAGTCCTAAGGGTGGGCTCCAAGAGAATCTAGGGCTTCAAGCTGTCCGAGCTTGGGTCCATAGCTGCTTCGCTAGAGCCATGTCCTTGTCCATGACCATGGCGTGCTTTGCGTGGATGACACACAAGTTGGCATCCTCGAATAGAGAGGTGGTCACTTGCTTCGCAGCCTTCTGGAGTGCCCCCATAGCTCCTGTGCTGAATCGCACATCGTCCTTGTACCCTTGTCCTATCTCCCATACCACACGTTGGAAGGGAGCATGCGGGATTAGGTTGTCGATGGTCTTCTGCATCTGTCTGATCTTTGTTAGGGCCCGCGCTCCTCGCTTTGCTTTGTATGGCTTCCTGACTCTTGGTGGAGGCTTTATCAGTACCCAAACATGGTTCCACGGCCTCCTGTCTGCCTTGAATTTCTTACGCTGCTCTTCTCTGCGTTGATCCTCCTCCGAATCCCCCTCTCGCGGATGTCTTGAGATTTGTGCTTCTTTGGGATGGGGCTTCCTCAGCATCTGCTTTACCCTCTTTATGGGCACAGGTACCATTTCCACGATGGGCTCTATCACGGGGGGAGGGAATATTGTGCTCTTTCTAGCAGTCTATTGGCCCCTATCCGTAAGCCTCTCTATATTAGGGAGGTTATCAAATACATTTTGCTCGATTGGGGGAGTCCTCTCATGGGGAGGGGAAGGCTGAGGGGCAGGGAGGTTCTCAAATACATTTTGCTCGATCGGGGGAGTCCTCTCATGGGGAGGGGAAGGCTGAGGGGAAGGGAGGTTCTCAAATACATTTTGCTCGATCGGGGGAGTGCTCTCATGGGGAAGGGAAGGCTGAGGGGAAAGTTGAGGGGAAGGCTAAGGGGAAGTCTGAGGGGAAGGTTGAGGGGAAGACTAAGGGGAAGGCTGAGGGGAAGGCTCATGCTCTTGGGACATGGTAGTAGGCTCATGCTCTTGGGACATGGTAGTAGGCTCACGAGACTAGGGAGTGGGCTCACGAGACTTCAGGGAGTGCTCATGAGAGTCGAGGGAGGGCTCACGAGAGTTAGGGGAGGGCTCATGAGAGTTGGGGCTCATGAGAGATTGATGAGCCACCATTGAACCCAGATAGGTTTGTGTGTGTGGATGCCATGGAGGTGGTGGAGCTAGAGGAGGAAGGGTGGAGGCAGCGTCTTGTGGGTCTCTAGCACTGTTCTTTACTCGTGCCATTGAATAATGAGAGTTAGGGTTTTTTTAACGTTTTATATGTTGAGATATCGAGCTCCACTCGCGATATGCCAGGGTGACCGTTGTGCATTTATGTCACCGACTTGTTAGCTGCAGATGCGGTTGGTACACCGCCCACGAATAATAGCTGGATGATAGCTATCCTTATCTACTCTAGTTTGTGGCTCAGTTAGTATGCCACATTAGTTAGTTGAGTTTGGTTTGAGACCCACATATAGGGTTCTTCTATTTCTTTGTACTTGACTTCTTTTGGCTTTCACAACTAAGAAGAGGAAAACTATTTTCAGCCTCCACCTTTGTGTGTATTCCCCCATTGTGCATGTGAGAAAGCCGCAAGTGAGACTCCTTCCCTCTCTCCCACTATCTTCACATTATATAGGCCCATAATCTTTTGACACCCCTTTTAATTACATTTAGAGTTTCATCGTGCCCCTCGCCCCTGCCCTAACCCCTCTAACCCCCCCACCCTCGTCGTCCTCCCCCTCGTTTCCATCCCCCCTACTTGCCCCGCCCACACTCGTCACCCTCCCCTATAGCCCCCATCCCATCCCTCCCCCCACCCTTGCTACCATCCCACCCCCCCCTTGCCTTTCTTTGTGCCCCTCCCTTCTATTCCCCCTCCTTCACCATGTCCCCACCTTCCCCAACCTCGTTACCTCACACAAACCTTGGACTCTAAGAGTGAGTCTGAAAATTGTGGTCAAAATAAGAAATATTCAAGAGAGTACATAAATTGTGGTCAAAATAAGCAATATATTCATTTCATATCTGTATACAATTACACTATAGCTTATGTTGCTGGTTGGACCCATTTGCTCCCTTCTCTCACTCTAGCTTGCAACCAACGTGCGACTCCTCAACTCCCTATGGATGCTAGCACTATGCCTTCTCTTCCTTGATTCAATTTGGACTGCTTTTGCAAGTTCTGATGCCTTTGCCTTTTTAGACTTCAAAGTCCTTTCTAGTAAACATCTAAAAAACCAGTCGAATATTTCATTCAATGCATTGCTATGAGTGAAACCACCACCATGCCTTGAGTTCTTGAAGTAGGCTGCCTTGCCTTGTGTATTCCAAATGGACAAAGGGCCCCAACTTGTACAAACCATGGTTCGTGTGCATAGAGAATATGCTGCAAACATGATGAGAATCATTTCAGCAACAAAAACTTTTTATAAAGCAATTGCTAAATATTACGATGGTGGAAAGATTAACATGTAATGCGTAATGTGCGACTCCCCCCTCCTTTCACCATGCTTTCACCATTAATTGCATAAACTCTTTCATAGCCATCCTAAACCTTTCATAATACATCTCATCGATTTGAACCTAGCAAAGCAGTTTTATCAATGCATCTACCTTTGTCCATACTTTAGCTCTCAAAGTTGCTACTTTAGGATGAGAAGCCTTATTGGTCGTTCAAACAATGCTTTTTAATATTCCCAACCCAAACTGCTTTGAGACAATGTATGTTTGTCTTTGTCGAGATTGTGGTTCGATAGGAATATCCTTGCCTTCCCTCCACCCATGGACACTTTTGCAGGAAGATTCTGTGTTGCCCCATACATTTTCTTATCCTCATTAATTTTGACATGTCCTCCATGGAATCCCATCTCTGATAGCAACTTCTCAGCTTCTGCAATGTACCATCCAGATACTTCTTACGGAATCAAATTCCAAGCATAAACAAGATGCAAATACAATAACTTATCAAGTACGTGTAGTTCTGCATGTAAAGTACATATGTGTACTCTTTCAACTAGGATGGGCAAGATGAGATCCCACTTTAGATCCTTCTTGTCACGATTGAGAGCTTTTGTTTGGCTGCAAGATATGTTGAGATATGGAGCTCCACACTCGTGATATGCCAGGGTGACCGTTGTGCATTTATGTCACTGACTTGTTAATTGCAGATGCGGTTGGTATACCGCCCATGAATAATAGCTAGATGATAGCTATCGTTATGTACTCCAGTTCGTGGCTCAGTTAGTATGCCACCTTAGTTAGCTGAGTTTGGTTTGAGACCCACATATAGGGTTCTTCTATTTCTTTGTACTAGAGTTCTTTTGGCTTTCACAACTAAGAAGTAAAAAACTATTTTTAGCCTCCACCTTTGTGTGTATTCCCCCATTGTGTATGTGAGAAAGCCGCAAGTGAGACTCCTTCCTTCTCTCCCACTATATTCACATGGTATCAAAGCTTGGTTCGTGGTAAGGAGCTCAAGAAAGCAAACCAAGTTTGCGGTGTCTTGGTAAGAGGACCAGTGTTGCTTTTCTTTTTCGAGTTTGGGAGCAAATCTCTAGAGGTAGCACAGCTGGAAAGTGCAAGAGTGCATTGTCTCAGATTGAGATGCCCTTCGTAGTGTGGCGAGAGGGCAGTATATGCTACGGGACATGGCGAAGCCCTAAGTGACTTTATTTTTCTGATTCGCGGGGCCCATTTTGGAGGTGGAAGTTCTCCGCAAGCACTGAGAAAAAGGCCCTATTTTTGCTGTGCGACCACTGCTCTACAGGTCACTGAAAAGTTGCCATTGAAATTGCATCGTATGCTTGTGCGCAGAGATATTGGGAGTTACAAAATCATCCTTATTGCCTGTTGATGAAAAATCATTACTAGGAAGTGACTGTATGTTCAAATACCACTTTCGTCAGTTTTGCAGATTTGCCCTTGTGAGGCAGAAGCTGTGTTTTTTGCAGTAACAATATATTTTGCAGTGTTCTGTAATGGCGTCTGATTCTCTTTCACAGATTGTCATTGAAAAGCTTGACAAGATCAACTTCCAAGCATGGAAGTGTGAATGACAAATTTCCTTATGGGAAAGGCTATTGGGAGTTCATTACAGGAAATGAAGAAGAACCAGTTCTTCCTAATGTTCCCAATCAACAGGAAATGCAGGCATTTAAAGGATGGCATGAGAGAGCCAAAAAAGCTATGTACTAGCTGTCTATCAGTATTTCAGATTCTATGATTGTGCATATTCAGGATGCAAGTACGCCAAAGGAGGCATGGGATACTTTGGCCAAAATGTACAGCACAAATACACAAGCCAGAAAAATGCAACTCAAGCAGGAGTTGCACAATGTGCAGAGAGAAAATATGAGCATCAATGACTACCACATGAAGGTGAAGAAAATTGCAGATGCACTTGCTTCCATTGGGTCACCAGTGGAAGATGATGATTTAGTTTCTATGACCTTGAATGGTCTAGGAAAGGATTATGCACAGTTCTGGACATCCATTGCCGTCCGTGAAAAATTTCCTGATTTTGAGGAGTTTTTTGCTCTTCTAATTTCTGAAGAGCAAAGAAATGGTGGTGCATCTTCTTCAGGAGGAACTTCCAAATAAACCGTCTTCTACTCAAATGCTGGAAGAGGTAGAGGCAGAGGTAGAGCAGGCCGATCTGGAGGCCATGGTAGAAATCAGAATATGCAGCAAACTCAAGAAAACTAATCCTATAGAGGAGGACGTGGTAACTCTAGAGGTAGGGGGAGCCAAAGAGGTCGTGGTGGATGGCAGAGAGGCCAAAATGCAAACAGCAATGTTGAATGCTACTACTATGGTGAAATGGGTCATATGGCTAAAGACTGCTATAAAAAGCAGAATGACATCATGAATGGAATATTGCAGCAAGGGAATTATGCATCATCTAGTAGACATGGTGATGACAAAAATGAGCATCTGTTTATGGTGCTGAAGAAAGAAATGATGTGTGGTATGTTGACTCAGGTGCATCAAACCACATGACAAGTCATGCAAAATGGATGCAGGATGCAAGGAAAATGGAAAGACTAGGTGTGGAGACTGGTGATGATACTGCACATCCTATTGTGCAGATTGGTAAAATTCCTTTGTCTATGCAGGATGGGAAAATGAAATACCTGTCTGATGTATTTCATGTCCCGAATGATGTCACCAAGAACCTGGTTTCTGTTGGTCAAATGGTTGAGCAGGGCTTGCAGGTCAGATTTAATCCTCATGGATGCTTTGTTGAGGATATGAAAAATAACAGTCGCTTGATAGCAAAAGGAAAGAAGAAGGGTAGGATGTTTACGTTGGATGCGGACATGCCTGAATTGAGTGCAGCAATGTTTGCACATGGGACCGGTATAGTAGCAGATATTGATATCTGGCATAAAACATTGGTCATGTTAATGTACAGCGACTTAAATCAATGCAGGCCCAAAATATTATTGCACGATTGCCTAAATTCAGGGTTGTAGAAATGCATTAGGTATGTGAAGCTTGTCAATTTGGAAAACAGGCAAGGAAACCATTTCCTAGACATGTTCAAGACAGTAAGAAGCCATTGGAATTAATCTCGGGGGGGTCACTCATCATATGTAACCCTATCACGTGAGTTCAACAGAAGGATATTTTTTATTTCTAAAATTTACAGAAATAAATATACATAACGGACTATTTAAAATAGTTTTGGAAAAAATTTGCAGATTTGTATAGAAAAGGGGTACATTTTATTAATGAAAATTTTACAGATAAGGGATTTTAGAAATAGGCCTTGAACGCACGTGGTATAGAGGGTTTCTATATAGTGACCCCCCCGAGGAATTAATCCACTCTGATGTGTGGACTAATAAAGCTACATCTATTGGAGGCTGTCATTATTTTGTCACTTTTATTGATGACTACAGCAAAAAAGTTTGGGTGTATTTTATGAAAAAGAAAAGTGAAGTGTTTGGGCATTTCAAAGCTTTTAAAGCTATGGTTGAAAAAGAAAAAGGCTTGTAAATAAAATGCCTAAGGTCAGAAGGAGGGGGAGAGTACCTCTCAAATGAGTTTGCAAGGTTCCTGCATGAGCATGGCATAAAGCAGCAATATTCATGCAATCATACCCCACAGCAAAATGGACTTGCAGAAAGGAAAAACATGCATATTGGAGAGGTATCTCGGGCCATGCTAAATGAAAAAGACCTACCAGATTAATTAATGGGCTGAAGCAGTTGC
The DNA here is from genome assembly GCF_047967505.1 of Dipteris shenzhenensis. Lineage (NCBI taxonomy): Eukaryota > Viridiplantae > Streptophyta > Polypodiopsida > Gleicheniales > Dipteridaceae > Dipteris > Dipteris shenzhenensis. The sequence continues at coordinate 49,706,248 of NC_141600.1, read as the reverse complement.
TACAATATTTTACATAATGAACAGGACTCCCACTACAACAATACATGGCATGATGCAAGAGGAGATGTATACTGGTAGGAAACCAGATATTTCTCATTTGAAAATTTTTGGTTGCATTGCCTATGTTCATGTGCTAGATGAGTTGAGGTCCAAGTTGGACCCAAAAGCTAAGAAGTGCATCTTTATTGGTTATTCTCTACAGCAGAAAGGGTATAGATGCTATAATACTACCTTCTACTCATATGTTTACAGTGAGCAGAGATGTTGTTTTTTATGAGATGAGCAGCTGGTATAAACCAATAAATGTGATTGATGATGTAGATGCACAGAATGGTAATGCTGCACAGAATTCACAACAGCAATCACAAAATATTAGTCGACCTAGAGTGTCTTCTAGCAGTGGTTCACATACTTCACCATGGACAGGTAGATTGAGATCAGGAGAATCTCCACAAAGCAATCCAGATAGTGGTATGCATGTATCACGAAAAGGAAAAGAGAAGGTAGATCAGCCCATGTTTGATGTGAATTCAGGTCAATCTTATGTGGATGGTGAATCCAGTGACTTAGAATAGAGCATTGATGATGAGTTGGGTATTCCTTCTGTTGTTACACCTGGAGTAAGAAAGACCAGGGATGTTTTGAGAGCACCTGGAAGTGAGTCTATTTTGCGTAGGTCTACCAGAGCTAGGTATCCTGTCGATAGGCTGAAATATGATGGATTTATAGCCATTCACTATGCCTATATGGTCAAAGTCATACAGGAACCAGAACCCACTTCTTTTGAGCAAGCCATGGGAAAAGAAAAATGGGAGAAAGCCATGGATGAAGAAATGGATGCCTTAGAAGAAAATGCTACATGGGAATTGGTGCCTTTGCCTAAAGACAAGAATGCAATTGGTTGTAAGTGGGTTTATAAGGTGAAGCACAATGTAGATGGTTTTGTGAACAGATACAAGGCAAGATTAGTTGTCAAGAGGTATGCACAGACATATGGCATTGATTATGAAGAAACATTCAGTCTGGTTGCAAGGATGGCAACCGTAAGAGCAGTCATTGCTATGGCTGCATCGAAGGGATGGTCTTTACATCAGATGGAAGTAAAGAATGCCTTCTTGCATGGTGATTTGCAAGAAGAGGTCTTTATGGAGCAGCCACCAGGTTATGTTCATGCTGTTCATCCTGAGTTTGTTTGCAAGTTGAAGAAAGCCTTGTATGGCTTGAAGCAAGCACCTAGAGCATGGTCTGACAAGATAGGACAATATCTTGTCACTATTGGCTTTCAAATTTCCAAGGCAGGTTTCTCACTTTATGTGAGAAAAACAAAGAAAGGTATTATGCTGCTTGTCATTTATGTTGATGATTTGATCATCACAAGTGATAGTAATGAAGATATCCTTCATGTGAAAATGCTATTGAACCAGAAGTTTGAGATGAAGGATTTGGGAGAGCTACGTTATTTCTTGGGCATTGAGGTGATTAGATCACCAAGTGGGATACGGCTCTTGCAGAGGCAGTATGGATTGGACATGCTGTCCAAATATGGGATTATAGGCTATAAGCCTATTTCAGTTCCTTTGGAGTAGAATGTGAAGCTGAGCACAGATGCAGGTGAGATTCTGGAAGAGCCTACTATGTACATGCGCGAGGCAGTCAATAGAGCGAGCGAGAAAAAGCGAGCGAGCCCAAAAAGCGAGCGACAATTAGTTGAAGTGGTTGGAAAATCAAGCAAGCAAAGAAAGAATCTAAGTTTTTTATAAAATAATTTCTTGAAGTACAAAGTATTCAAAAAGGTGGTTATGTGCCACAAAATTTATATTCTGATGCACACAAGTTTTTTAGATGGTGCAAAAAGGCATGATATTCATCTAAATCATGCCTTGTCATTTGATTTGATATGTAACATTATGCCATTTATATTTGATAATTAAAAGATGCAGGGATGTTAAAAACTCATCTTTTGGGCCAAAACAATCAAATTTTGACATCTTGCCAAAATATAGGGATGTGAAAATGTCCTCTTTTGGGCCAAAACAGGGAGCGCTCCCTGTTTTGGCCCAAAAGATGACATTTTTAGATCCCTGTATCTTTTGATTTACAAGTCCAAACGGGGTCATGTTACATATCAAATCAAATGGCAAGGCGTACTTTAGACGATTATCATGTCTTTGTGCACTATCTAGTAAAATTTAATGCACCAAAAAATGAATTTGTGACCAATTTGCTGCATTGGTAAGGAGGTAAGAATAAATCATTAGGGAAGGATATTTTTGCAGTAATAAAGAAACATGGGTTTTGTTCCAAGAGTGAATAGAGTTAAAAAACCTATACATATGCATGGAATCTAGACTAATCCATGCAAGGAGTCCTTGGAAAGATGATCTCAATTACTCTAGTGGAAAGAGAGAACTTGATTGCAGTAGGGTTTGTCTTTGATACAAACAATGACTTGGAAGTTAAACATACAAACTGTCTCATGGATGATGTGAAATTAGTGTTAATGGCTTTAAAGTTATATGCATGTTTAACCTTCTGGCATTGAGGGAACATATGCACTTTTGAATAAGTTATTATTTTTTGCTACTAAAATGGGGGATTTATAAATCTTTTATTGTTTTTTATCGCTCGCTTTTTTTGGCTTGCTCGCTTTTTGTCGCTCGCTTTTTGGTAATCCTCTACATGCGCATAGTAGGAAGTTTGATTTAGATGACTATTACCACGCCAGATTTGAGCTATGCTGTTGGATTGGTAAGTCAGTTTATGCAGGCTCCAAGGAAACTGCATTCGGATGCGGCTAGACGCATACTCAGGTATGTGAAGTCCACATTGCAGTATGGACTATTTTATGAGATTGGGGTTCAGATACAGTTGCATGGATACACTGATGCTGATTGGGCTAGTAGTATTTCTGATAGATGATCTACCAGTGGATATGTGTTCTCTTTTGGGAGTGCTGCAGTCACTTGGAGTAGCAAGAAACAGCCTACAGTTGCCTTGTCAAGCACAAAGGCTGAGTACAGGGGTGCAGCAATGGCTGCATGTGAGGTAGCTTGGTTGCATAAGCTACTTTATGATATGCATCAGTCTACAGATGGGCCACTTGTCATTTATTGTGACAACCTGAGTAGTATACACTTGGCAAATAACCTAGTCTATCATGCTAGAACAAAGCACATTGAGGTGCATTATCACTATGTGTGGGAGAAGGTTTTACTAGGTCTTATTGATCTAGTTTATGTTAGCATAGAGGATCAGGTAGCTGACATATTCACAAAGGCATTGGGCGCAGAGAAGCTGCACAAGTTCAGAGACCTGCTTGTTGTGTAGGAATTGGGATTGAGCTCGAGGGGGAGTGTTGAGATATCGAGCTCCACTCGTGATATGTCAGGGTGACCGTTGTGCATATATGTCACCGACTTGTTAGCTGAAGATGCGGTTGGTACACTGCCCATGAATAATAGCTAGATGACAGCTATCCTTATGTACTCTAGTTCGTGGCTCAATTAGTATGCCACCTTAGTTAGCTGAGTTTGGTTTGAGACCCACATATAGGGTTCTTCTATTTCTTTGTACTAGATTTCTTTTGGCTTTCACAACTAAGAAGAGAAAAACTATTTTCAGCCTCCATCTTTGTGTGTATTCCCCCATTGTGTATGTGAGAAAGCCGCAAGTGAGACTCCTTCCTTCTCTCCCACTATCTTTACAAGATAGAATGCAATTCTCGCATTGTAATCCAACCTTTTGCTTACATTGCAAACACATGCAATAATAGCATGTGTTATTGCATTTGCCCCTGTATCCCAACCATGCAAGCACTTGAGGGTTTTCAAATCACCACCAAGATGCCATTCAACTCAAAATGTTCCATGGGTATTGATTGTCAATGTTTGCCCTTCCTCTTGTCTTCGGATCGTCGATGGGATTCCTGTTCTATCATCTAGAACCCACTTCAATGCCTCATGGCACTCATTCAGAGTCTCAAATGCTGCAAGCCACCATATATCTTTCTCTAATTGCACTGAGAAATCTTGCTCTACTTCCTCGTTCCCGTGAACAAAGGCTAAGGCTTTATTCATAATGCAGATGCTCACTCTCTCTAACTTGTGTTCTTTCACCAATTGAGCTTCATCCATTTTGATGACAAATATGAGCGTTCCATTGCAATCTGTACAACAAAAGAGAGAAATCATTAGGATAAACATGATATAGGAAATGAACTAAGTGCAATGCTATAATGGATTTCCTCTTCCCATCTTCTCTCATGCCATAGAATTTAACCATTGCTTGTTGCACTTTCTCAACATCTAAGTAGACACTGTTGAAAGCATTCATCTCAAAGGTTTGCAAGCCAGATTTCTTTTTACTCTTCCAAGTCATTGTGCCCCTTACGCAATGGTACCCCCCAAGCATTTCTCTTGCACATTGGTTTGTTTCTCACTGTGCAGGTCTCACAGACCAAGATGTGGGTAGGGGCACTATAGGCTTCTTATACTTTCCCAAAATAGCAGACTTGAAAATTTTGAAAACAGATGTGTAAGCTTCACGATTTACACCGGCAGTATCACAAGCTGCAAGCATCTCCTTTGTGTCCTTAATATCCTTGAAGTCCTTCATCACCTCTTCAGCAACTTCACTAGCACACCCGATGGATAGGAATTTTGGAAAAGTTCTTGACCTGACCCCACTAATTAGTGTGGTCAATACACTACCAATGGGCTAAAAGTAAACCTCTTTAATGATACAACATCTCCTCAATCTAGGAACATGCAATTGATAGAGTGACGAGCTTGGTGCAATACCAAGATTCAAACTACTCCTATACATAGCTCTTTACAATTTTCCCAAAACAAGCTACTATAACCAAGAATTATTTGAAGATGAAAATTTATCATAGGAAAGTTTTTAAAAACTGTGAAATATTCAAGGTAACTTATCAGTAGGAACAAAGACTTCAGATGTAGCAATCGGATCATCATCTTTCTTTAGAGAAGTCTTAAAAGCCAAGTTTGAAAGAAAGGGAAGGGAAGAGGAGGGAGAGAGAGAGGGGCGGGGGAGGTGAGGGAGGTTAAGGGGAAGGGAAGGGAAGGGTAGGGTAAGGAAGGGGGAAGGGGAGAGGAGGCAGAGGGAGGAAGGGCAGGGGAGGGAAGGGGAATGGGGATGGAGAGGCTAGGGAAAGGGAGAGGGGTGAGGAAGGGGGAAGGCGAGGGGAGGGGAGGAGAGGGGAGGGGAGGGGAGGGGAATGGGGAGGGGGAGGGGAGAGAAAGGGAGAGTGGTGAGGAAGGGAAGGGGAGGGGAAGGGGGATGTAGCGGAGAGGGGAAGGGGCAAGGGGAGGGGAGGGGAGGGGGAAGGGGGGGGAGTGGAGGGGTAACGTGAAGGGAGGGGTGAGGGGGGGGGAGGGAAGGGGAAAGGAGAGGGGAGGTGAAGGGGAGGGGGGGAGGTGAGGGGAACGGGGAAGGGGAGGGGAGGGGAGGGGGAAGGGGAGGGGAGGGGGAATCGGGAGGGGTAGGGGAGGGGAGGTCCGAAGGGGGGGGGGGAGGTGAAGGGAGAGGTGACAGGGGGGAAGGGGAGGGGGGGAGCGGAGGGGAAGAGGGAAGAGGGGAAAAGGTAAGAGGGGGAAGGGGAGGGGAGGTGAAGGGGAGGGGAGGGGAGGGAAGAGGGAAGGGAAGGGGAGGGGGAAGTGGGAGGGTGAGTGGAGGGGAGAGAGAAGGGGGGGGGGGGACGGGAGGCATGAGGTGAAGGGAGGGGTGAGGGGGCAAAAGGAAGTGGGAAGGGGAGGGGGGGAGGGCAGGGGTGAGGTGAGGGGATGGGTGAGGGGGGGGAAGGAAGGGGGAAGGGGAGGGGAGGGTGAAGGGGAAGGCAAGGGAAGGGCAAGGTAAGGAAGGGGGAAGGGGAGAGGAGGGGGAGGGAGGGAGGAAGGGGAGGGGAGGGAAGGGGAATGGGTAAGGGGAGGGGAGGGAAAGGGAGAGGGGTGAGGAAGGGGGAAGGGGAGGGGAATGGGGAGGGGGGGGGAGGGAAAGGGAGAGGGGTGAGGAAGATCCAAATTCTGTAACTCACAACCCAAATAAAAAATCTGCATGAGACATTGTGATCACATTTGATCTTGAAAAATCACAAGGAAAACTAAGAATTACTACCAGTATGACAAGGTATGAGATAAAAAACAACAAATATATTCATTTTGAATTTTGCATATATTATTCATCACTAGATTTTTTGTACTGGCAAGACAATTGATATACAATTTATGTCCATCATCTCTCTCCTCAATCATAATACGCATATCCACCCACATAAATTCAAATTGGAGAAATGAAGAGTTGCACCTAACAATTAGTGTCTCTTTGTATTTCAAAATGCTTAAGTGTATTCATATATGCATTTTGAGTATCTCTTGATTATGAACTAAATATATATGAGGATATCCGATATTCTACTGTGTATCACTAGCACACCTAATGGATAGGAATTTTGGGAAAGTTCTTAACGTGACCCCACTAGTCAGTGTGGTCAATAGACTACCAATGGGCTAGAAGTAAACCCCTTGTATGAGGCAACATCTCCTCAATCCAAGACCATGGAATTAATAGAGTGATGAGCTTGGTGTGATACCAAGATTCAAACTACTCCTATACAAAGATGTTTACAATTTTCCCAAAACAAGTTACCATAACTAGGATTTTTTTGAAGTTCAAAATTTATCATTGGGAAATTTTTAAAAACTGGGAAATATTCAAGGTAACTTATCAGTAGGAACAAAGACTTCAGATGTAGAAATCAGATCATCATCTTTCTTTATAGGAGTCTGCAAAGCCAAGTTTGAAAGAATAGGTTCATCTATAGTTATGGCCAGAGTAATGGCTTCAATATCCATGATATTGTTTGGAGGATAAAAATCACCTCTATTACAGTAGCATTACAATTTTTTCCAATTTAACTATCGAATAAGTTTTCTGCAATCTTTTGTAAAGGCCACATCCTCATCCATATCTCCATGTAAAAGTGGTTGGTTGGCATCCTATACCAATGCCACTGTAGCAACTTGTTGCCCTACTATAGCATCTTGCTTTGGATTTCCAGTAGGGGAACTAAACATGGAATTGTATTTTTTATTGCAATCAAAATAGTGTTAGATTGAAGAGGGGGACCTCGGGTACTTAGAGCCTCCTATTCCTATAGGGAATTTTCTCATCTTTTGTATATGAAAACTCTCCCGGCTCTAAAAGTGATGTAGAGAAAAGCATACATTTGGCAACTTTCACCTCATATAGTTCTTTCTGTAATGCTTCCAATTTGCCCTGCAGCATTGTGCAATGACTGAATCCTCTGACCTCAAATAATCTTCAAAAGGATGAACAAGCGTCTTTATTAATTTACCTTAATTTACTACCACATACTTTTCATATAGATATTCAATTATCATTGCATATCTTGAAATTATTGAGAGCTAACAAACCTGTCCTAAACCTAAAGTGTGTCATCATCAACCATGGATTCAATTTGATTTTCCATTGCTTCGAGATTGCTTCTAAGGTAGGTACCCTATCATATCATTCTAGTTTGCTGAGAAATAGCACTCTTCATATCATTCAACTAATTCTACACATCTTGCATCATAATGCTCTGAGTGGTCACTGGTCACTAGATGTTGCAACTGTTGAGTCTTCTCCTCAATAACCTTTTTCTACTCTTGCAAATTTTGCATAGAGACTAAGCCTCTTCTAAACTCACTGGGACTCCTTTCAAATATCTTCAATCATCTTTATCAAGAACTCCCCCTCTTGCACCCATTTGTTAGTGTCTAAATTTCTATTTGTAGTCTAGTAATTTTATTGTGCATATGAGTCATGACTCTTAAATTTTTCATGGCCTAGTCTATAGGAATGATACATGCTCCTTTTAGTGGCCAACTTCTCAAGAACCTCATTCATATTCTATAACTTGCCCTTCCATTGAGTATGAAATTGTGAGAGTAAAGAAAGTGCAAAATTCACCTGAGAAAGTGCACCATAAATTGGGCAACTAAAATCTCCAAAGTAACTTGAATGGGTTGTGTATTGTGCTACACTTGCTTCTGTGCACCCATAATCAGCTTTTGTGGTTCCACAAAATCATCCACTTACTTAGCATTTGAATAAGGTACATGAATGATCTGGTCAAGATCCATAACTAGTTTCTCAAAAAGCTCTATAGGAAGAGCCCTAGGTGCTAGTTTCTTAGAGAGAGGTTTAAGATCCTCTATTTTGACGTCTTTCTCACCTGATGACAACTGGACATCCAAATTCACAAGGAATTTTTCATGTCTAGCCCACTTATTCCAACCGGCTCCTGGATAGTGCCAAGATGCTTAAACTACAATTTCATGGGCTTTTAAAACCAAGGTTAATGGCACTTTGATGTTCAGGTGAAGCTAGAATATCTTCCACCACCTTAGGCACCTTATAGGATTCATCTAGCTCTTCTCAATTGGAACCAAATTTCAAGAACTCCTGCCTTTTCTAAAAATTCAAAGGTATTCTTAATGGATCCTGTGGTTGCTTTGCTAGTCCAACAAGATGTTGAGGATGCATCGGCATGTCTGCATACTCAAATGTAGCTATCTCAGTTTAGGTTGGTGACACTTTCCTAACACCTCATCCATGATTATGGAATCTACAATCTTAGCCCAGTTATACTACATTCCACTGTCGACTAAATAGAACATGGAATAGTTGGCCTTAGACATGTAGTCATACTTTGTTTTGAAACAAGACTCTCCATGAACTAAAGAAAATGTTCCTTCCTACCTTCATTCTTACAATTCTTAAGCATGTAACATAGTCAAGCCTTCTGTGGAGTTCCAATTTTTTCCATCATCAATTGAATTGTGCACTTGAAATACTCATTTGAAGGGGCATCTAGCAATCTCTGACCCACCCATAGTGATGTGGCATAGTCGTGGTAGCTGAGAGGTTTGGGAGCATGCAAGCACGTGGTAAAATCTTTCCCACCCATAGGATGTGGCACAGGTGCGAGGGGTTGCAGAGCAGACTGGCAGACTACATGCGGCTTGGGCAGTTGACAGCATGGCACTCACCAGATAGAGAGAATGAACTAGGGGGGGGGAGTAAATACTGTGGGCTGAGGGGGTAGAGATGCAATAGGCCCACGTAGACTGCTCAGGGGGGTCACTATGTATAAACCCACTATATCACGTGCGTTCAAGGCCTATATTTATAATCCCTTATCTGTAAATTTTTTCATTAATAAAATGTACCCCTTTTCTATACAAATCTGTAAATTTTTTCCAAAACTATTTTAAATAGTCCCTTATGTATATTTATTTCTGTAAATTTTAGAAATAAAAAATATCCTTCTATTGAACTCACGTGATAGGGTTACATATGATGAGTGACCCCCCCGAGGTAGACTGTAGGAGATAGGCCACATGGAGGAGGCTGTGGACACAGATAGAGAGAGGTTGTGGTGTAGATGCAGGGGTCTGACACATGGACAGACGCTTGCCAAAGGCGCAATAGAGTAGCAGAGCAGTGACATCACGATGGTGATGTGACATGTTGCATTGTCACGTCGATGTGGCTCGCTGACGGTGCATGGACATGCGCCATGCATGGTGCACCCCCCACTGGCGTGGACACATCCTTACACCAACACACATCTGCATGCATCAAGAGAGATAGAGAGAGAGAGAGAGAGAGAGAGAGAGAGAGAATATTATATATATATATATATAGATATAGATATAGTTAGTTGATTATTATATATATATATATTATATAGTATATATTATTTATATTATACATATTATATAGTATCACACACACACATATATATTATATTATAATATATATAATATATTTATATTTATTTATGTGTATATTGTGTGTGTGTGTGTGTGTGTGTGTGTTATCTCTCTCTCTCTCTCTCACTCATATTATATTAAATATATATAATAAGAGAGAGGAGAGAGTTAAGACAGAGGACAGAGAAGGGGAGAGAGAGAGTATATTTATATTATATATAACTCCATGTATATTATATAATATATTGTATAATTTTATACATACATATATATATGTGTGTGTGTGTGTGTCACACACATATACATATACATATACATATGTGTACACACACACACACACGCACGCATGCATGCACACACACACACACATACATATATAGATAGATAGATAGAGAGAGAGAGAGAGAGAGAGAGAGAGAGAGAGAGAGAGAATATGTTATATATTATATATTATTATATATATATATAATTATGTTATATTATATTATGTATTGTATAATATAACATATTATATGATACATATTGTGTGTGTGTGTGTCTGTGCATGTGCGTGCGCGTGTGTGCATGTGTGTGTATGTAATATATTATATATTATTATAAATAGTTATATTATATTATATTATGTATTGTATAATATAATTACATATTATATGATACATATTATGTGTGTGTGTGCACGTATGCATGTGCGTGTGCGTGTGCATGTGAGTGTGCACGTGTGCACGTGTGCGTGTGTATATGTGTGTGTAAAATATAAGTGAGAGGAGAGAGATAAGACAAAGCACACAGAGAGAGAGAGTATACATATATACATACATACATACATACATGTATACCTACATATGTATGTATGTATGTATGTATAAAGATATATATATATGTATATATATATATATATATATATAATGCTAACGCGCGGAGAGATAGAGATAGAGAGAGAGAGAGAGAAATGTAATTGACACACTCACATGCATATTCCACCCATGTGCATTCAAAGGTGTACAAATTGAATGCCGTGCAAGTTTTCCTTTAGCTAAAGCACATTGTACATTTTACTATGGAGCTCAATATATGAATTCCTTTTATAAAGTTTTGAATAAGACTTCAGTTAAGCCTCTTAGTTAGAAAAAATGTGTGTGTGTGTGTGTGTGTTTTTGGGGAAGGGGGCCACTTGCTATATGCAAATGTATAATATATGCATTTGTGTATATGTGCACACATGCTCATGTGTATGTATGCTATGTGAGAGAAATGAATATATATATATATATATATATATACATAGAGAGAGAGAGAGAGAGAGTCCTCATGCTAATGATGTCCAAAAGAACACAATGATATAAAACAAATTCTTAACGCCTCCAAAGCGATATACAAAAATATACAATAGATCCACATAGAGGTCCCCTAATAAGGTGAATTGCATTTGTTGAGTATAAAGCAAAGACATCAAATTGAAAAAGATAAAATAGATCTACATAGAGTTCCCTGCTAGTAAAGTGAGCATAGAGTAAAGGCAAAAAGTAAAAGGATTATGAAACTTGAATTTTTGTTTCTGTAACCCGTAGTAGACGAAGAGGAATGGGAGTTGAACTTTTGCAAAGGGGGCAAGCTGGGCTAAGAGAAGAGTCTGCGAGTGGGGATCACACGAAGCGGGACAGCCATGGCCATCACACCAACTACCTTCTCAGACATGTCGAGGTCGGTTGTAGCCGAAGTCCAGTCGAAACTGTGCACGAGGTTGGCTAGCGCGAGAGGGACGACATGGAGAGCGAGGGGCATACCGGGGCAGATACGTCGACCGGATCCGAAAGGCAGAAGCTCGAAGTGATGGCCTCTCACGTCGAGGGGGCTATCGAGAAATCGAGCCGGTAGGAACTGGAGAGGCTCGTTCCACAGGGAGGCGTCCCTCGCGATGGCCCAGAGGTTGAAAAAGAGTCTGGTGCCGGAGGGGATGCTGTAGCCGGCGACGTTGCAGGCCTCGAGGGAAGCATGGGGGATGGTGAGAGGCCCTGGTGGGTGAAGGCGAAGCACCTCCTTCACCACGGCTTGCAAGTATGGAAGCTGCATCAGGTCCGCCTCTCGCAGTAGCCGCTTCTCTCCTCCCACAGCCAAATCAACCTCCTCCTGCACCTTCTTCATCTCCTCCGGATGCCTCATCAGCTCCGCCATCGCCCATTCCACCGTCACCCCCGTCGTGTCGATCCCTGCCATCAGCAGTTCCTACAAAAATCGCCATGTTAGACGCAGAGAAATAGTCATCTCGTGCACAGAATCCTCATATCACACAATCCTCTAGTTTGGGTCATCATACATTACCAGCATAACAGATTTGATCGAATCCAACGCCTCTGCATCCCGCCTCTCCGACTTCGCCAACAGCACATCCAGAAAATCGACGTGCCTTTCTCGCCTTGCTCCCCTGAGTTCACTCCTAAGACGCTCACTCACTATTTTAATCATGTACTCGTCCAATCGCCCGCGCACTCGACGCATGCGACGCTTGGTCATCACGTCCAACCATCCAAGCAAGGGAACGTAGTCCCCTATCAAGGCGGAGAGCACTACTTCTTTGAAGTCCTCAAAAACGTCATACAGTTCGCTGCCCGCGCCAGTATCCCAATCCACCAATCTAGTGGAAAGAGCCAGGCGCCCCACAATATTGCCAGCCATCCTGGTAAGGCATCCACGGAGCTCAATGTAGCCGTCCGATTGCTTCGCCCACTCACGCTCAATGTGCATTATCATACAGGCAACCTCTTCGTACCTCACATGTTCATACTCTTGAAGCCGTTTCTGTGAAAAGAGCTCCAAACTGAAAAGCTTGCGGAGCTCCCTCCATTTCGGGCCATAATGTGCAAAAATTATACCATTTGCTTGCCCATACATCAAAATCTTCGACATTCCGAAGTGCGGGCGATCGGCAAAGATCTTGTCATGAGCTTGAAGGCATTCTTTAGCAAGGGCAGAGGAAGATACGACCAGTGCCGGGTGAGAGCCGAGGCGAAAGGAGAAGAAGGGTCCATATTGGCGGGAGAGACGAGCGAAAGCCTGATGAAGGGTGGTGGCGTTAGCGGTAAGCAGAGGCAGGTTGCCGAGGATGGGCAAGGGTCGAGGGCCTGGAGGAAGGTTTGTGTGACGGAATGCAGAGAGGCGGCGCAGGGACAAGGCGGATACGAGGATGAACAAGGTGGCAACAACAAGCGAAACGACAGCGGGAGGTAAGATGGGGCTCCAGAAGATGGGATGCTCCATAGCCTGCGAGCTACAACGGCAGTGGTGAGGATTCTCTGTTGAAGAGTCCTTCGAGCATTACATTTATCGACTAGGCCTTTAACTCTTAATTCGATGGGAAGATTCCCCTCGTCTATTTGGTTGATCCTCCCACACACACACACCCCCCTTTCTACCGAACTGAGTAGGCTAGATTTTGGCCTCCCATGGTAGGTCATGGTAGGCCTTTGTTGCTTTGGGATGGGAAAAAATAAAATTATTGTTATTATTTATGCTCTCGTACTTGTTAATTTGTGGTTGGTGCACTTGTTGGTTTCATTTATTGTTACTTTGATCTTCACAAATCCCATTAGCTGCTCCCAACCTTGGAAGAGAGTACTCATAATTTGGGCTATCGACCTCGTTAATCTCCTTCCTTTTCACCCTGGGGCCTCCAATTTTATGCTCTCTCTGGGCATTTGCCTCATGGAGAGGCAAGCCTAATGAATGATAGATATATCATTCACCTTGTTGGAAAGGTGACACACACACAGGCTTGTATACTAAGTTAAAGGGACACATACATGTAGAGTAAAGGCTAACTTCTTAATAGTGCAAATTTTACTTTTTGTGAAAGTCCTTCATTTTATGATTGGTCCAACTCCCCCACCTCACTCTCTCTCTCTCTCTCTCTCTCTCTCTCTCTCTCTCTCTCTCTCTCTCTCTCTCTCCCCCCCTTTAACTTCATTATCTTTGGCAGTCTTCCTACACACCATCTCCACTGTATTATTTTTGGCTTTTTTAATCTTAGGCAGGCCTTATGAATGATTAAATATCATTCACCTTTTTAATTTTTTCAAAATATAAAGGCACCTCATTGAAAATCTTTAGAAATTGGCTCTCATCACCCAAGCCTCTTGAGTGTCTAATCAAGTACAATGACCCCACTCAGATGGGAGAAAGTCAAAAGTATTTTGATGTTTCTTTATGAAAAGTCCACATTGTTGGCACATCAATGCATTTAATCGATAGCTAATCATTCTCACGAAAGGGCAAGTTTACTTATGTATGCAATTATCTCCATAGACTAGACTACTTTGATTTTTGATTGTTGATCAGACAATTCTAAGTATATAAAGTCCAAAAGATTATGGCGATTCTAGGTATAAGTTGTCCATGTCTTCCAAAGTTTCCCTCCAAACATGAACTTTTTGTTGAACTTTTAGAATCATGTTCGGTGGTCTAGAACTTTTTGTGAACTTTTAGAATCATGTTTGGTGGTCTAGAAATGAAGTTGCAATTCTCGATAGACATAGATGATGGTCTAAACAAGCAGAGTGGGATCCAAAATATGATAAATTTTGCATTTAGAAAATTAATGTACACTTAAATTATGAAAAAAGCACTCTTAGAATGTTAATAGATTTTACTCTGAAGCCTCATGAATGTTACTCCATGGTCCTTTCTCATGCTCATTTAGTTATTCATGTCTTTTGTACTTTTTTTCATTATATCCATATATGTCAGACCACATATGAAGCTCATATATATGTAAAGACTGCTAGAGAAAGACTGCTACTAGCTCGGGTTAGGATTGCCCACAACTTCTAATCCTAGTTAGCAACTTCATCTTGACCCATGCTAAAGGGTCAACGTTTGCTTGGGTGTAGCCAATCACAGAACTATTTTCGAGGCCATTTTGGGGCCGCGACGTGATGCATTGGTGGGTGAGATTGTGGACCCGCGCTCACGTTGAAAGTTTTCCCAGCATCATGATTGTTGCACTAGCGTAATAATGACACACAATCTTATCATTGTCAACCTCGGGGGAGTCACTCATCAAATGTAACCTTATCATGTGAGTTCAACAGATGGGTTTTTATTCATTCCATTACTTACAGATTTATATATACATAAGGGAATAAATTAAGACTAAAGGAGTTTTTATATTCAAAAAGTTCTAGAAGCTCCCAACATGCAACATAGAAAGCTGTTATACCACAGAAGATCCTCTGGGAAGAAGAGGCGCAAAAAGGCATCAGAACTCCATAGCTTGCCTTTCCAATTTCGACTGGTTTTTCTCTGTTTTCAGCTTGAATAAGCAACCATTGCTGCTCAAATTTCAGCACAGGATAGCTCTAGGATGGACTAGCTCCCCCTGAAAGGAATTAGAGAAGTATGGAGTATGTTGAGAGAAAACGCAGGAACAGAGGTCAACGAACTGCGTGTAATGGCGACGAAACGAGCGCATATTTCTTTGATTCCTTTCAGCCAGAGGTTTGCCCCTTCGAGGTGGGTCTTCAGCAAGAAGGGCGTGGGAAATGGTTGAGAATTGGAGGAGAACAAGCTTAAGCAGATTTTGGGAAGAAGAGGGAGAGATGGTGAAGAAGAAGATGAAGAAGAAGAAGATGATGTGGCAGAAATGGGCTCAAGGGGGATCAAAGGGCTCTGATACCATGTTGGTAAGCTGAAAGGAAAGCAAAGAGTGGACACAAACTCATAATACTTGCATTATAGAATGAAGAAGAGTGAGGTCCTTAAGTAGGCACCTCATACATGCTCACTGACATCACTGATGACTTCAGAGCTCCACAATCATCTCCTCAATCTACTCCTAGATTCTCTCAATCATCCTATGTGGCTCTCCACCACCTAACTGTGCTTGTGGGCACCTAACTGTGCCTCTAGCACTCATACATAGAAACCAAGGTGTGCCTGAGGCATACACCTTGAGATATCCCATCACAGAGAGGTATGACGTTGCAGGTATGGCTAGTCGTACGGAGAAATTAATGTAGGCAGGAATGAGTACGGAACATGGTGCATCCTCCTATGCTATGTATGGCTAATGAACCATACGGACTAGCACGTGAGAAGTCTGATTGCCATACAATAGTACGGATATTCCGTACATTGCATTTAATGACTGCTTAACGTGGCTGTACGGAACAAGATTTGTAGGGTTGTGTGGGCTGATATACAACCACATGGAGCTATTGTACGGACAAGGTCTTAGCTGTACAGATGGTTACCAATATGGCAACGTAAAGAGGTTATCCTTTCATTGGCTTACTTTAGCTCATGCTTGAGCATGGTACCTTGAGTTCAGGCTAAAGAAGAAGTCACTCATGCTTTGTTGAGTTTGTCATTTGCAATGGCTTGTTGTGAAGAAGCCTGGTTGGCCGGGTGATTCACATTAAATGCTTGTAGTTCAAAGATTGGCCCTTGTGATCATGGGATGTTCAATTATGCTTTCACCCAATGCTTGGGTAGTTCAGTAAGCCAGTGGGCATCAGGGGTAGTGTGGGAACTTGTTCATTCCCGTGTGGGTTGTCAGAGAACAAATTCCATGCCACATGTTGGTGTATGGTCAGAGATGGATGCTCATTGTCATTAGGGTGTAAGAGTAGAACCCAGCAAGGTCATTGCCTGGATTATTGATGCCTATTGAGTATTGACAGATGATCGAATGCAACTAACAACAAAGTCATTGTGTAAACTTTTTAGGGGTTTCTCCATTTAATAAAGAAATACCGAAAGGGGCGCCAAGGCTTTGGGTCTAGTCTGTGTCTTTGTGTGTCTTTGTGTTTGAGTAGGAGCACTCTAGTTTCCTGTCTCTCCCTTTGCAGTGTTTGCTGAGTATTAATTGTGAAGGCTTTTTGTTAGAGGTTAAATTTTCTACTACCCTCTTGTTAGCCTTGAGGCTGGTTTCATGGTTCCATTGGCGAGACATCACCATCTTTCTTAAGAAGGTGAACATGTGATTGTCTCTGGTGAAGTGTTGTTTGCTATAATTCGATTACAGTGAGAAGAAAATCAGCAAATATGTCTTTGACAGACAATGATTGAGATATGGAGGGACACTCCTCCCAGGATGAGCAAGAAGAGCAATCTATGCATGAGGGAGCCTCCCATGATGACCAAAATATTGAGGCACAACAAGTAGTTAATGCTTTTGGTGTGAGTGCCAGGTGCCTCTCAGTCAAAAGGGTCAAAAGAGGTTGACGATGCAGAGGAACCCAATGCTATCTTTAAGACATAGTTAGTGAGCGCTATGGGAGCACTCACATAGCTCACGTAGGACCGAAGGTTCCTTGAGTTTATGCATACTTGTTTGAGGTCTAAGGAGAGAAAGAAGCATTCTCATTTAGGGGAGCCTACTGGGGTTCAAAAATAGCCATTTGGAGTGAATCCATTGGATGGACAGGCCTCCAGTAATGCCAAATGTATAGGGAGTTTCAGGGCAGCAGCCCTTTCAAGGTCCTGGTATGGTTATGCATGGCCAAGGGGCTGATTTTTAGAATTTAAATCATGGTCAAGGAATACTTTGAAATTACCCTATTGGTTTTCAGCCTGGGATGCAAGGGATGCAAGGTAATGTATTTGGGGAAATGCAGCCCGTAATGCCTAACATGATGTATGGCAATATTGGCATGCAGCCAGGAATGTAAAATGGAAGGGAGCTCCTACATGTATGTTTGGTATGCCTGGGGCTGGTTTGAGAAACCCTCTAATGGGAAGTGGTAGTGCAGGGCAGGCTGGAGGGAATGCAATTCAACCTCCATTTTTGCATCCACCTGTGTATGATAATCTGACACCCAAAGGGTGTGAAGATAGTGGGAGAGAGGGAAGGAGTCTCACTTGCGGCTTTCTCACATGCACAATGGGGGAATACACACAAAGGTGGAGGCTGAAAACAGTTTTCCTCTTCTTACTTGTGAAAGCCAAAAGAACTCAAGTACAAAGAAATAGAAGAACCCTATATGTGGGTCTCTAACCAAACTCAACTTACTAAGGTGGCATACTAACTGAGCCACAAACTAGAGTAGATAAGGATAGCTGTCATCCAGCTATTATTCGTGGGCGGTGTACCAACCGCATTTGCAACTAACAAGTCGGTGACATAAATGCACAACAGTCACCCTGGCATATCGCGAGTGGAGCTCGATATCTCAACACTCCCCCTCGAGCTCAATCCCAATTCCTGCACACCAAGCAGGTCTCTGAACTTGTGCAGCTTCTCTGTGCCCAATGCTTTTGTGAATATGTCAGCTACCTGATCCTCTGTGCTGACATAAACTAGATCAATAAGACCTAATAACACCTTCTCCCACACATAGTGATAATGCACCTCAATGTGCTTTGTTCTAGCATGAAAGACTGGGTTCTTTGCCAAGTGTATACTGCTCATGTTGTCACTCGGGGGGGTCACTATGTACAAACCCTCTATATCACGTGCGTTCAAGGCCTATATTTAAAATCCCTTATCTGTAAAATTTTTCATTAATAAAATGTACCCCTTTTCTATACAAATCTGTAATTTTTTTCCAAAACTATTTAAAATAGTCCCTTATGTATATTTATTTCTGTAAATTTTAGAAATAAAAAATATCCTTTTGTTGAACTCACGTGATAGAGTTACATATGATGAGTGACCCCCCCGAGTGTTGTCACAATAAATGACAACTGGCCCATCTGTAGACTGATGCATATCATAAAGTAGCTTATGCAACCAAGCTACCTCACATGCAGGCATTGCTGTACCCCTGTACTCAGCCTCTGTGCTCGACAAGGCAACTGTAGGCTGTTTCTTGCTACTCCAAGTGACTGCAGCACTCCCAAAAGAGAACACATATCCACTGGTAGATCGTCTATTAGAAATGCTACCAGCCCAATCAGCATCAGTGTATCCATGCAACTGTATCTGAACCTCAGCCTCATAAAATAGTCCATACTGCAATGTGGACTTCACATACCTGAGTATGTGTCTAGCCGCATCCAAATGCAGTTTCCTTGGAGCCTGCATAAACTGACTCACCAATCCAACAGCATAGCTTAAATCTGGCCTGGTAATAGTCATATAAATCAAACTTCCTACTATGCGTCTGTACATAGTAGGGTCTTCCAAAAGCTCACCTGCATCTGTGCTCAGCTTCACATTCTGCTCCAAAGGAACTGAAATAGGCTTACAGCCTGCCATCCCATATTTGGACAGCATGTCCAATCCATACTGCCTCTGCAAGAGCTGTATCCCACTTGGTGATCTAATCACCTCAATGCCCAAGAAATAATGCAGCTCTCCCAAATCCTTCATCTCAAACTTCTACCTCAATAGCATTTTCACATGAAGGATATCAACACCTATTTCATTAATTTTGGACTTTTTGTGTTGTTTTTGGACGAAGCCCAAAAATCCTTCCCAAATGAAAACTTTACTTTATGAAAATATCCTTTCCAAATCAAAATTTTACTTTCTAAAAAGTTTCTTCCCAAATCAAAAGTTCACTTTGTGGCACTATCATATTCACATAAAAATATTGTTTTTTCAATCTATACTTTTGCACCAACATGCAAGAATTTGAAATAATCCTATATTAGAAATTCTAGCTATATCTAATTTATTTGTTAATTTAATTATTTTTAATATTTTTCCTTGACGTTTTTCCTTCCCAAATCAAAAGTTCACTTTGTGGCTCTATCATATTCACATAAAAATATTGTTTTTTCAATCTATACTTTTGCACCAACATGCAAGAATTTGAAATAATCCTATATTAGAAATTCTAGCTATATCTAAGTTATTTGTTAATTTAATTATTTTTAATATTTTTCCTTGACGTTTTTCGTTGATGTGATAAATTTATAAATCCATGAAAGGAGACTTAAATATTTCATGAAAATAACATTGTCACTCGGCAATATGCACAAAATTTAACAAAACTTTTAATAAATAGAAAGAAGACATGATGCCATAAGACCCAAGTTTTGTATTGATCCAAAGAGGTATAATAGCAATTATAGCTTTATGTATATGATTACATTGAGAGACGTTGCTCTTAGCTAAAGTCTTTATATCCAAAATGATATAGATTGAACATATGTTTACAATTTAAATTGTTGCTCTTAAAGAGCCTCAATTCGTGCCATCTGCATAATTTGACACCCCATTGTCTTATTGCTCAATGTCACGACAGTCCCTTGCCAGTTGCCATCTACATAATTTGACCTAGGCTTGTCTTGCCAAGCCTTGCCCCTTGGGTGCATTGACTCCCCATTGTCTTATTGCTCAATGCAATAGTCCCTTGCGAGGTGCCATCTGCATTAACTCCCTATTGTCTTGCCAAGCCTTGACCCTTAGGTGACATCCAGTGCAAAATACAGGTGCCATCTGCATTAACTCCCACAAGTTATCTTGCCAAGCCTTGCCCCTTGGGTGCATTGACTCCCCATTGTCTTATTGCTCAATGTGATAGTCCCTTGCCAGGTGCCATCTGCATTAACTCCCTATTGTCTTGGCAAGCCTTGACCCTTGGGTGACATCCAGTGCATATTTTGACTCTCATTTGACATAGGAGGTGATGACTCTGATTATAATTGTCTTGGATTGGCTCCTTGCCTAGTACCCAAATAAAATCCTTTAATGGACTTCAATACAAAGCTTTAATCATGGACATTCTTCATTTGCGCTGTCTCCTTCTACTTCCTCCATGGCGAGCATCCTTAAAAATTCGTGTATATGCAAAATAGTTTGCTGTGGTATTTTTATTTTTCCTTCTACCTCATATCCCATGTGCTTCTTTGATTTCTTTTCCCTTGAATGCCAAGACACTATGATTGTCTCCATCGAAACTTGAGAGACCGCTTCATCATTTGGGACCCACTCCTTCATTATACAATTAGTATATAATGTGTTGTTATCCATATTCTCCTTCCTGCCCTTTGGCTCATACCATACCGCTGTAAATGTTGTAGCTCTCCCTTGGTCATCTCTTTGCACATCAACTACTTTTGCAACCCAAAACTTCACATTCTCATATTCATCATCCGATGGCCGAACCACAACAAAACAATCGACCTCTATATCTACTTGTGGCATAAACTCTCTCTTCTTCGGTCCACAATATGGACGTGGGAGTGATACAAATTCATTTTCAAATACTGGAGCTGGGCGCAAATCGTTATGAACATTTGGCCAAAACATATTGCATTCTTCCTTGACATCCTTTGAGCCTCGCATTCTCTCAAGGTCCTTTATTAAATTTCGTGTCTTGTTAATTACAGTGGTAGTGTGTTCTCTCCAAGTAGGCTTCGAATCAGGATATCTCCGGAGCATTTCCTCTTTGTATGTAATAAATGCTTTTAATCCATCTATTTCACAATTAGACCTCTCATTAAATTCTTGTATAGGAGCCCATGTTGGATACCTTTCCTTGCTGGGAATTGAAGTTAAGAGACTATAAGGTTCTTCAGGTTCCCATTTTGTATCATGAGAATACTGTTGCCATTGCATTACAGGTTTTTCATCTTTTAAAAAAAAATGAAAGTAGTGTGGATTGGTATGACCTATCAATGCATCACCACCCGTTTGTATGAAAGGTAGAATGAAGCTCTTCCAATCATACATTCTTTCGAGCCTCTCACATACTGTACTTTCCTTACGACCACCAACTTGCCTACCACATCTTCTTACCAAGTCATCTATTGTCTCCACATCCTTGCATTTAAGCTCCCTTGAGACTGTGCTAAAAACCTAATCGATATCCTCATGTGTATGCCCAACATACAAAAATCTACATTCGACCTCATTGAAGATTCGATGAGCAACTAGCATGGAGCAGAATGCAAACATGAGTACATTCTTATTTTCTCGCCAGCAATTATCAGCTTGTATTCTCAAAGTCGGTGGCAGGCAACCTTTTTCTGCATGTACATTGCGAATTGCCTTCATAATAGATGTTACAACTTGATTGCTATCATGTAGATGCAAGGAATCAATCCATATATCTGCAAAGAACTTAATTCCATGCACTAACACTCCACATAGATGTGTCTTTAGAAAGTGCTTTCCTTGTAATTTAGGTGGAGTGGCAACAAAACGAGGCAATGTTGTTGTATTCTGATCCATGCCATCTACAATAAGGCACATGTAGTCATCAGGATGCGAAATAGCTTTCTCCTTCCAAAATGCATATTTTTGTCTGGAATGTCGAATAAGATCATGATGAGATTTTCGGTTTTTTTTGTATAATTCCCTTTGATTTGGACATGTTGAACTCTCAATCGCTCGCTTTAAATCATCATAGACATTGCACTTTGACATTTTTTGCCTCCTTGGGATTTTAACATATCCAAAGTTCTTCTTCCAAAGAGTATACAAAGTATGAGAAGAAGCTACGGCATCCCCTCTTTGCCTTTGCTTTTCTACAATAGAGTCAAATACTTCGAGCTTTGTCAAGCCCATTGGAAGGTGCATTTCAGTGATCGCGTCCCCGTTAGGGAGTTTGGTAGATATATGGGGTTGAGGCAAAGCATTTTCATGTATGAAGTCTTGCAAAATTGCTGCTGCCCTGACAGTTGAGATTCTTGATTTGGACCTTCCTCTATTACCGTGAATGCTAAATTTGTTGCCGCCCTTTGCCTTGGTGACTAAATCCCAATATGTACCATGGGATAATCTAGTAATATTGCGATATGCCTTTTTCCATTTACGAGAGGTTTTACCTTTTGTCTTAAACTTAGCCTTTTATTGCCATTCTGAAGAAAGCAAGAGAGACTTGTGAGAAGGTATTCATTTCTTTCGCTTCCTCTTCTTTGCCACACGTGTCCTCTACATTCCCTGATGTCTGCAAGATCAATGAAGCGCATACATCTTCGCTTGCAACATAGATATCCCAATGCATTTAACACATGTTCTCCTCCTTCATTACTCTCTTCCTCTTTGGTTGCTTTTGTGGATCTGCCTGGATTCTCTTTCTCTTCATGCATATGTATGACCGTTTTCGTTCCTCGTGCACGTTGTTATCTGTATTTATGCACTTCTTCTCCTCACATTTGTTTGTAACCAAGCATCCATGATTGGTCGTTGCATCCTTGTTCATATCACAATCAAAGTTAAATACTGAATAATCCTCTGTTGATCTCATCCTCATTTTTAACATACTCTTAGGACCATTCAATGAATTCAATATTCTACGAGAGTATTGAGAACCTTGAAACTCTTCCACTCCTGAGAGAACATCACTCATTGGGAAATCTTGCATGGCTTTCACAAATCCACAACCTTGATTGACACCAGGTTTGTTAATATGCATGAACTCATCCACACTTGACAAGACATCGCTATTGAAACCTTTGCCCTTCTCACTGTGCAAGAATTCATCCACCCCAGATAAGGCTTCGCTTCTAAAATCATTTTGTTTCTTGGAACCAATGAACTCATCCACTCCAGATAAGATGTCACTTCTATAATTGAGTATATTGAAATCATCCACATTTGAAGTGATAGAGCCTGGCACATGGGCACGCTTTTCTCACGCTTTTTAGGTCCTTTGATATTGTAGTATACGTTGTCTTTATCATTGAAAACCACGTGCCTCTTTCTCATGTTTAAAAATTGCATGCTCCATCTCATATTCTTGCCTACCTCATAGTAGGGATCACATAAGGATGTTATGTTATCAACCATACCATCATCAGTGACTTTCAGAATCCTCATCTGCGCAAATGACCATTGCTCCACTTGTTCAAATCCCAATACTTCACCTTCTGCTACAATCTTATTTGCAAATGATCTCATTCGTAAAATGTCCCCTATAGTAAAATCCAAGGTGGTGCACTTTGTATTCTTGATAATGTTTGTTGCATAAGTCTCATCTTTGTCCCATGCTATAAATGATTTGTTGGATGTATTGTAGGGCATAACATCTCCAAGTGTTTCCATATCTCCACATTTATACTTTAGCTCAACATGTGCGCTAAGAATCTTTGATACAGTAACTGCCACCTTATCTTCGCCAAGTCTTCAAAAGTGGCAAAGTGAATTGGGATCACTATCATGGATTGTAGCAAATGCAACTACTTCTCTTTTGCTACATAAAATCACATCCATCCCTAGAACAAAATCTATAGCCATCTCCTTTGTGAGAGTCCTTCGCAAGCAAGCTGCAATAGCAACAATTACATAAATATTAGTCTCTTTTTAATAATCTACTCATTTATTATAATTTTTAATGAGTACTTAATTTATTGGTGGGAGAAGTTATCCGATCAAGTACTCATCAGATGGACATGCCAAGTTATACTTTGCATGGTCAATCAAGCATTAAATACTATTTTTGCTCTAGTGTCATGCACATCCGTAAAAAAACATGAGCCTACTAGGTATGTTATCCAATCAAGCACTAATGGGATGCGCGTGCCACGTTGCATGTAAGTCCATTCCACCTAGTTGAGGTGTACAAAAAGTGTTGTGCCCATCGGATATGCTTTGCATGGTCCATCAAGCATTAAATACTATTTTTGCTCATGTCATGCACATCCGTAAAAAAAACACGCTGCTAGGTGTGTTATCCGATCAAGTCCTTATGCGATGGGAATGTCACTTTGCATGTAAGTCAATTCCACCTGGTTGAAGGTGTGTGCAACGTATTGTGCCCATCCAATATGCTTTGCATTGTCGATCAAGCATAACACACTGTCATGCACAACCATATAAAAACACGGCCATAGGTGTGTTATTCAAATAAGTACTTATCAGATGGGGGCTCCACTTTGCACGCAAGTCCGTTTTAACTACGTTGAGGTGCATGCAAAGTATTGTCACCATCGGATATGATTTGCATGGTCGATCACGCATTATACACCATTTTTCCGTAATGATATGCACATTCGCAAAAAAACATGCCATTAGGTGTGTTATCTGACCAAGTACTTATCGGATGGGTGTGCCTCATTGAGAACATTTCAATACCACCTAGGTTGAGGCGTACAGAAATTTTTGTGCCCATCGGATATCCTTTCCATGGTCGATCGAGCATTAAATACTATTTTTACTCTACTGTCATGCACATCCGTCAAAAAACACGCTGCTAGGTATGTTATCCAATCAAGCACTTATGGGATGGGCATGCCACTTTGCACGTAAGTTGATTCTACCTAGTTGAAGGTGTGTGAAAGTATTGTGCCCATCGGATATGCTTTGCATTGTCGATCAAGCATAAAACGCCATTTTTGCCTTGGTGTCATGCACAACGATGAAAAAACACGGTCCTAGGTGTGTTATTCAAACTAGTACTTATCGGATGGGGACTCCAATTTGCAGGCAAGTCCGTTTCAACTAGGTTGAGGTGTGTGCAAAGTATTGTCACCATCGGATATGATTTGCATGGTCGATCACGCATTATACACCATTTTTTCCTTAGTGGTATGCATATCCGCAAAAGAACACGCCCTTAGGAATGTTATCTGACCAAGTACTTATCAGATGGGTGTGCCTCTTTGACAACATTTTAATACCACCTAGGTTGAGGTATAGGAAAAGTATTATGCCCATCGGATATGCTTTGCATGGTTGATCGAGCATTAAATACCATTTTTGCCTTAGTGCCATGCACATCCGTAAAAAAACACGATGCTAGGTGTGTTATCCGATCAAGCACTTATGCGATGGGAATGCCACTTTGCATGTAAGTCAATTCCACCTAGTTGAAGGTGTGTGCCAAGTATCGTGCCCATCGGATATTCTTTGCATGGTCGATCGAGCATTAAATTACCATTTTTGCCTTAGTGCCATGCACATCCGTAAAAAAACACACTGCTACGTGTGTTATCTGATCAAGCACTTATGCGATGGGTGTGCCACTTTTCATGTAAGTCAATTCCACCTATTTGAAGGTGTGTGCAAAGTATTGTGCCCATCGGATATGCTCTGCATTGTCGATCAAGCATAACACACCTTTTTTGCCTTAGTGTCATGCACAACCATATCAAAACACGGCCATAGGTGTGTTATTCAAATGAGTACTTATCAAATGGGGGCTCCACTTTTCACACAAGTCCGTTTTAACTACGTTGAGGTGCGTGCAAAGTATTGTCACCATCGGATATGATTTGCATGGTCGATCACGCATTATACACCATTTTTTCCGTAATGATATGCACATCCGCAAAAAAACACGCCATTAGGTGTGTTATCTGACCAAGTACTTATCGGATGGGTGTGCCTCATTGATAACATTTCAATATCACCTAGGTTAAGGTGTAAAAAAAGTTTTGTGCCCATCGGATATCATTTGCATGGTCGATCGAGCATTAAATACTCTTTTTGCTCTAGTGTCATGCACATCCGTCAAAAAACACGCTACTAGGTATGTTATCCGATCAAGCACTTATGGGATGGGTGTGCCGCTTTGCATATAAGTCTATTCCACCTAGTTGAAGGTGTGTGCAAAGTATCGTGCCCATCGGATATGCTTTGCATGGTGGATCGAGCATTAAATACCATTTTTGCCTTAGTGCCATGCACATCCGTAAAAAAACACGCTGCTAGGTGTGTTATCTGACCAATTACTTATCGGATGGGTGTGCCTCATTGCAAACATTTCAATACCACCTAGGTTGAGGTGTACAAAAAGTTTTGTGCCCATCGGATATGCTTTGCATGGTCGATCGAGCATTAAATACTATTTTTGCTGTAGTGTCATGCACATCCGTCAAAAAACACACTGCTAGGTATGTTATCCGATCAAGCACTTATGGGATGGGCGTGCCACTTTGCATGTAAGTCTATTCCACCTAGTTGAAGGTGTGTGCAAAGTATTGTGCCCATCGGATATGCTTTGCATTGTCGATCAAGCATAAAACCCCGTTTTTGCCTTGGTGTCATGCACAACCATGAAAAAACACGGTCCTAGGTGTATTATTCAAACTAGTACTTATCGAATGGGGTCTCCAGTTTGCATGCAAGTCCTTTTCCACTAGGTTGAGGTGTGTGCAAAGTATTGTCACCATTGGATATGATTTGCATGGTCGATCACGCATTATACACCGTTTTTTTCCTAGTGGTATGCACATCCGCAAAAAAACACGCCCTTAGGTATGTTATCTGACCAAGTACTTATCGGATGGGTGTGCCTCTTTGACAACATTTTAATACAACCTAGGTTGAGGTATAGGAAAAGTATTATGCCCATCGGATATGCTTTGCATTGTCGATCGAGCATTAAATACCATTTTTGCCTTAGTGCCATGCACATCCGTAAAAAAACACGTTGCTAGGTATGTTATCCAATCAAGCACTTATGCGATGGGAATGCCACTTTGCATGTAAGTCAATTCCACCTAGTTGAAGGTGTGTGCAAAGTATAGTGCCCATCGGATATGCTTTGCATGGTCGATCGAGCATTAAATACCATTTTTGCCTTAGTGCCATGCACATCCGCAAAAAAAACACACTGCTATGTGTGTTATCTGATCAAGAACTTATGCGATGGGCGTGCCACTTTGCATGTAAGTTAATTCCACCTAGTTGAAGGTGTGTGCAAAGTATTGTGCCCATCGGATATTCTTTGTATGGTCGATCGAGCATTAAATACTATTTTTGCTCTAGTGTCATGCACATCCGTCAAAAAACACGCTGCTAGGTATGTTATCCAATCAAGCACTTATGGGATGGGCGTGCCACTTTGCATGTAAGTCAATTCCACCTAGTTAAAGGTGTGTGCAAAGTATCGTGCCCAGCGGATATGCTTTGCATGGTCGATCGAGCATTAAATACCATTTTTGCCTTAGTGCCATGCACATCCGTAAAAAAACACGCTGCTAGGTGTGTTATCTGATCAAGAACTTATGAGATGGGCGTGCCACTTTGCATGTAAGTCAATTTCACCTAGTTTAAGGTGTGTGCAAAGTATTGTGCCCATCGAATATGCTTTGCATTGTCGATCAAGCATAACACACCGTTTTTGCCGGTGTCATGCACAACCATATAAAAACACGGCCATAGGTGTGTTATTCAAATAAGTACTTATCAGATGGGGGCTCCACTTTGTATGCAAGTCCGTTTGAACTACGTTGAGGTGCGTGCAAAGTATTGTCACCATCGGATATGATTTGCATGGTCGATCACGCATTATACACCATTTTTTCCCTAATGATATGCACATCCGCAAAAAAACACGCCATTAGGTGTGTCATCTGACCAAGTACTTATCGTATGGGTGTGCCTCATTGAGAACATGTCAATACCACCTAGGTTGAGGTGTACAAAAAGTTTTCTGCCCATCGGATATCCTTTGCATGGTCGATCGAGCATTAAATACTATTTTTGCTCTAGTGTCATGCACATCTGTCAAATCCGATCAAGCACTTATGGGATGGGCGTGCCACTTTGCATGTAAGTTGATTCTACCTAGTTGAAGGTGTGTGCAAAGTATTGTGCCCATTGGATATGCTTTGCATTGTCGATCAAGCATAAAACACCGTTTTGGCCTTGGTGTCATGCACAACCATGAAAAAACACGGTCCTAGGTGTGTTATTCAAACTAGTACTTATCGGATGGGGGCTCCAGTTTGCATGCATGTCCTTTTTAACTAGGTTGAGGTGTGTGCAAAGTATTTTCACCATCGGATATGATTTGCATGGTCGATCATGCATTATACACCGTTTTTTCCCTAGTGGTATGCACATCCGCAAAAAAACACGCCCTTAGGTATGTTATCTGACCAAGTACTTATCGGATGGGTGTGCCTCTTTGACAACATTTTAATACAACCTAAGTTGAGGTATAGGAAAAGTATTATGCCCATCGGATATGCTTTGCATGGTCTATCGAGCATTAAATACCATTTTTGCCTTAGTGCCATGCACATCCGTAAAAAAACACGCTGCTAGGTGTGTTATCCGATCAAGCACTTATGCGATGGGAATTCCACTTTGCATGTAAGTCAATTCCACCTAGTTGAAGGTGTGTGCAAATTATCGTGCCAATCGGATATGCTTTGCATGGTCGATCGAGCATTAAATACCATTTTTGCCTTAGTGCCATGCACATCCGTAAAAAAACACACTTCTACGTGTGTTATCTGATCACTTGAGCACTTATGCGATGGGCGTGCCACTTTGCATGTAAGTCAATTCCACCTAGATGAAGGTGTGTGCAAAGTATTGTGCCCATCGGATATGCTTTGCATGGTCGATCGAGCATTAAATACTATTTTTGCTCTAGTGTCATGCACATCCGTGAAAAAACACGCTGATAGGTATCTTATCCAATCAAGCACTTATGGGATGGGCGTGCCACTTTGCATGTAAGTCAATTACACCTAGTTAAAGGTGTGTGCAAAGTATCGTGCCCATCGGATATGCTTTGCATGGTCGATCGAGCATTAAATACCATTTTTGCCTTAGTGCCATGCACATCCGTAAAAAAACACACTGCTAGGTGTGTTATCTGATCAAGCACTTATGCGATAGGCGTGACACTTTGCATGTAAGTCAATTCCACCTAGTTGAAGGTGTTTGCAAAGTATTGTGCCCATCGGATATGCTTTGCATTGTCGATCAAGCATAAAACACCGTTTTTGCCTTGGTGTCATGCACAACCATGAAAAAACACGGTCCTAGGTGTGTTATTCAAACTAGTACTTATCCGATGGGGGCTCCAGTTTGCATGCAAGTCATTTTAAACTATGTTGAGGTGTGTGCAAAGTATTGTCACCATCGGATATGATTTGCATGGTCGATCACGCATTATACACCGTTTTTTCCCTAGTGGTATGCACATCTGCAAAAAAACACGCCCTTAGGTATGTTATCTGACCAAATACTTATTGGATGGGTGTGACTCTTTGACAACATTTTAATACCACCTAGATTGAGGTATAGGAAAAGTATTATGCCCATCGGATATGCTTTGCATGGTCGATCGAGCATTAAATACCATTTTTGCCTTAGTGCCATGCACATCCGTAAAAAAACACACTGCTAGGTGTGTTATCCGATCAAGCACTTATGCGATGGGAATGCCACTTTTCATGTAAGTCAATTCCACCTAGTTGAAGGTATGTGCAAAGTATCGTGCCCATCGGATATGCTTTGCATTGTCGATCAAGCATAACACACCGTTTCTGCCTTAGTGTCATGCACAACCATATAAAAACACGGCCATAGGTGTGTTATTCAAATAAGTACTTATCAGATGGGGGCTCCACTTTGCACAACTACTTTGAGGTGCGTGCAAAGTATTGTCACCATCGGATATGATTTGCATGGTCGATTACGCATTATACACCATTTTTTCCCTAATGATATGCACATTCGCAAAAAAACTCGCCATTAGGTGTGTTATCTGACCAAGTACTTATCGGATGGGTGTGCCTCATTGAGAACATTTCAATACCACCTAGGTTGAGGCAGGGGACGAGCATTTTCCGAGCGAAATCTTCCGAACGAAGGAAAAAAAAAGCTCCAACTATGCAAAAATATGACAAAAATGGATCAGAAGAAAACATAGTTTCACTTAGAAATATGAAAAGTATTATAGGAATGCCTATTTTATACACGAATATTTATGTGAATCTTTGGGAATGGTGAGAACATAATGGGATGGCTTTTGAAGAAACCCACATGTAGAGTAGACTTCTCTATGAAAATTCCCTTATGATCCTTCTTACAACTTTTTACCTAATAGGGGGTGACATTGAAAAACCTCTCTCAACCTATCTTCATGAAAGGGTTTCTCCAAAGAAAACTCATTGAAGCAAGCCATCAAGGTAGTTTCGCCAGCGAAACCCCTTTGAACAAGGTCTTTCAAGGACAGCACTTTTAAAAGTGACATAACTTTCACATCCAATGTCCAAATATAGTCATTCAGCCACTCAAATTGATCGGAAAACCCCATTTGAGCACATCTATGGGGTTATATTTAGGAAAACCTTGCATATATAGTATTAAATATTACATGTATTTTATGAGAGTGATATATGAGCCCAAGTTAATACTTATTTATAGTAATTTAAATTTCTGTAGAAACATGTCCATAAATATCTTGTTATTAATACTATAAAAACTCTTGAAAGATATTGCCATATGATATGTTTAATAAGTAATTATTTATGTATAATATTATTATATTGAGAGTGATTATGAGGGACGTTTCTTAAATGAATTATTTTTCAATACTTTTTTAAGGTAATAACAATGGTACAAAGGGATGTCTATGAATAAGAAGATTTATGTTATGTAAAAATGAATCAGTGACTAGTCTATATAATTTTATGATAAAGGGATCTAGTTCTAATGAAAATAAAAGTGTAAAAACCATGTTTCCTAAAGAAATACTATTTTTAAAATCTCTTGAAACACACGCTCGTATAAACCTGCTCATAGTTTTTTGCTTGTAAAATTGATGCATCCAAGCGTATGAAAAGTTTTGTGCCCATCGGATATCCTTTGCATGGTCGATCGAGCATTAAATTCTATTTTTGCTCTAGTGTCATGCACATCTGTAAAAAAACAAGCTGCTAGGTATGTTATCCGATCAAGCACTTATGGGATGGGCATGCCACTTTGCATGTAAGTCGATTCTACCTAGTTGAAGGTGTGTGCAAAGTATTGTGCCCATCGGATATGCTTTGCATTGTCGATCAAGCATAAAACACCGTTTTTGTCTTAGTGTCATGCACATTCGTCAAAAAAGGCAGTCCTAGATGTGTTATTCAAACTAGTACTTTTCGGATGGGGGCTCCAATTTGGACACAAGTACGTTTCAACTAGGTTAAGGTGTGTGCAAAGTATTGTCACCATCGGATATGATTTGCATGGTCAATCACGCATTATACACTGTTTTTTCCCTAGTGGTATGCACATCCGTAAAAAAACACGCCCTTGGGTATGTTATCTGACCAAGTACTTATCGGATGGGTGTGCCTCTTTGAAAACATTTTAATACCACCTAGGTTGAGGTATAGGAAAAGTATTATGCCCATCGGATATGCTTTGCATGGTCGATCGAGCATTAAATATACCATTTTTTCCTTAGTGCCATGCACATCCGTAAAAAAACACACTGCTAGGTGTGTTATCCGATCAAGCACTTATGCGATGGGAATGACACTTTGCATGTAAGTCAATTCCACCTAGTTGAAGGTGTGTGCAAAGTATCGTGCCCATCGGATATGCTTTGCATGGTGGATCGAGCATTAAATTCCATTTTTGCCTTAGTGCCATGCACATCCGTAAAAAAACACGCTGCTAGGTGTGTTATCTGATCAAGCACTTATGCGATGGGCATGCCACTTTGCATGTAAGTCAATTCCACCTAGTTTAAGGTGTGTGCAAAGTATCGTGCCCATCGGATATGCTTTGCATTGTCGATCAAGCATAACACACTGTTTTTGCCTTAGTGTCATGCACAACCATATAAAAACACGGCCATAGGTGTGTTATTCAAATAAGTACTTATCAGATGGGGGCTCCACTTTGCATGCAAGTCCGTTTTGACTACATTGAGGTGCGTGCAAAGTATTGTCACCATCGGATATGATTTGCATGGTCGATCACGCATTATACACCATTTTTTCCCTAATGATATGCACATCCGCAAAAAAACACGCCATTAGGTGTGTTATCTGACCAAGTACTTATCGGATGGGTGTGCCTCATTGAGAACATTTCAATACCACCTAGGTTGAGGCGTACGAAAAGTTTTGTGCCCATCGGATATCCTTTGCATGGTCGATCGAGCATTAAATACTATTTTTACTCTAGTGTCATGCACATCCGTGAAAAAACACGCTGCTAGGTATGTTATATGATCAAGCACTTATGGGATGGGCGTGCCACTTTGCATGTAAGTCGATTCTACCTAGTTGAAGGTGTGTGCAAAGTATTGTGCCCATCAGATATGCTTTGCATTGTCAATCAAGCATAAAACACCGTTGTTGCCTTAGTGTCATGCACAATCGTCAAAAAACACGATCGTAGGTGTATTTTTCAAACAAGTACTTATCGGATGGGGATGCCACTTTGCACACAAGTCAATACTACCTAGGTTGAGGAATGTGTAAAGTCTTGTGTCGATTGGATATGCTTTGCATAGTCGGTCTCACATGATACACTATTTTGTTGCTAGTGTTATGCACAATCGTCATAAAATACGTTTGGAGGTGTGTTATCCGAACAAGTACTTATGAGATGGGTGCACCACTTTGTATGCAAGTCAATAAGACCTAGGTTGAGGCGTGTACAAAGTTTTGTGCCCATCGGAGAAATGTAGATGCGATAATATTAGAAAATTCTTGGTATATGTATATGTGTGTGTGTGTTGCAAACAATTTTGACACAAAGTAAACACCTAGTGCACAAATTATGCACTTCATACCTTGAGTAAATAAGCTTGTTGATGAGGATAAATATGCCCTTGAATAAAAGCACAGTTGTTGTATGACCACAATAGGATCGCTTTGACACCTCTGATTTTGCCCATATGTAAGTTTACAAATAGTATAAAAAATCATATAATAATATATTAATAGTTTGCAAATGTGTATAGCAAGTGAGTAATGGGAAGTGGAAGTGGGAATGAGGAGGGAGGAGTGGAATAGGATAGGGAAGTAATAAGGGTGTATGATAATAAGTATAAAAAATAGTATAATAATATATTAATAGTTTTCAAATGGCAAGTGAGTAATGGGAAGTGGAAGTGAGAGTGGGGAGGGAAGAATGGAATGGGAGAGGGGAAGGTAATAGGGGAGTAGGCTAATAAGGGAGTGAAATGAGTGAGGGAGTTAATAGGGGATGAAAAAGAGGAGGGTGAGATGGGGAAATATGGGATTTTGGGAAATGGGAGGAGTATGGGACATGGTGGAAATGTGGGATGGGAGTGGTGGCAATGGGGAGGAAGAAGAAATGGATGGATGGGAGGAGGGCTAATGGATGAGGGATGGGGGTCCAATAGGAGAGGGGGAGTAATGGGAGCCAATGGGAGAGGAGATAAATGAAAAGCCAATAGGAGAGAGGGGAGGAATGGAAAGCCAATAGGAGAGGAGGAGGAAAACCTAATTTTTCTTATATATAGTCTTCCTTCTTCATTCATTCTCCCCTCATTTCATTCACTGAAGCAAGAAAGCAAGAAAGCAAGGACGATCAAGAGAGCAAGGAAGGAAGAGCAAGAAAGCAAGAAAGAGCAAACTTACAAACTTTTTCCAGGTACTTGCAAACCTTTTTGATTAATTTTTCTAGTTTCTTTTTTAAAATTTGAAGAGAGAGGAACTAGAGAGAGAAAGGTTCAGGGGAGGAGAAGAAGAGGATGGAGGGAAGGGAGGAGGAAGGGAGGCAGAGGGTGGGGCTGAGTAGAGGAAGGAAAGGAGGAGGGAGGGGGGGAGGGGAGACTGTGTTTCCCATGGAAGGAGGAACGGGGGAGGGGGAAGGGGGCGCTGGCGGCCTGGAGGGGAGGAAGGGGGCTGGCGGCAGTAGCCGCCAGCTCGGGGGCGAAGAGGGAGGTGGGTGGGAGGGAAGCGGGTGGGAGGGAGGGCTGGGAGGGAAGCGGGTGGGAGGGGGGGCTGGCACGATGGGTGGGAGGGAGGGCTGGGAGGGAAGCGGGTGGGAGGGGGGGCTGGCGGCCGCGTCACCAGATCGAGAGCAGGGAGGGGGTTGGGTGGGAGGGGTGAGAGGGGTAGGAGGAGCGGCTGGCGGCCGCGGCCGCCAGCTCGAGGGCGGGGCGAGGAGGGAGGTGGGTGGGAGGGAAGGGGATGGGAGCGAAGGGGGTGGGAGGGGGGGCTGGCGACCGCGGCCACCAGCTCGGGGGCGGGGAGGGGGTTGGGTGGGAGCGGTTGAGAGGGGGGGGGCTGGCGGCCACGGCCGCCAGCCCGAGGGCAGGGAGGGGGGTGGGTGGGGGGTGGTGGGAGGTGTTGAGAGGGGGGGGGCTGGCGGCCGCCAGCCCGGGGGAAGGGGGGTGTGGGGAAGAGGGAGGGGGAGGGCTAGGGGGTAGCAAAGGGGGGGAGGGTGAAGAGGGGGGGCTGGCGACCGTGGGCACCAGCCCGAGGAGGGGTTGGGTGGGAGGAAAGGGGATGAGAGGAGGGGGGGCTGGCGACCGCAGCCGCCAGCCCGGGGCAAGGGGGGGTGGGAAAGGGTGAAGAGGGTGAAGAGGGGGGGGGGCTGGCGGCCGCGGCCGCCAGCCCGAGGAGGGGGTTGGGTGGGAGGAAAGGGGGTGGGAGGGGCTGAGAGGGGGGGGGTTGGCGGCCACGGGCGGGGAGGGGGGTGGGGGGGTGGTGGTGGGAGGGGTTGAGAGGGGGGGCTGGCAGCCGCGGCCGCCACGGGGGAAGGCGGGGTGTGGGGAAGAGGCAGGGGGAGGGCTGGGGGGGCGCAAAGGGGGGGAGGGTGAAGAGGGGGGGGCTGGCGGCCACGGCCGCCAGCTCGGGGGCGGCGAGGGGGGTGGGTGGGGGGTGGTGGGAGGCGTTGAGAGGGGGGGGCTCGCGGCCGCGGCCGCGACCGCCAGCCCGAGGGAAGGGGGGGTGTGGGGAAGAGGGAGGGCGAGGGTTGGGGGGTAGCGAAGGGGGGGAGGGTGAAGAGGGGGGGGGTTGGGTGGGAGGAAAGGGGGTGGGAGGGGGTTGGGTGGGAGGAAAGGGGGTGGGAGGGGTTGAGAGGAGGGGGGGGCTGGCAGCCGCAGCCGCCAGCCCGGGGGAAGGGGGAGGTGGGAAAGGGGGGGAGGGCTGGGGGGTCATGAAGGGGGGGGGGGGAGGGTTGAGAGGGGGGGAAAGGGGTGGGAGGGGTTGAGAGGAGGGGGGGCTGGCGGCCACGGGGCCGCCAGCCGGGGGTGGGCTGGGGGGGTCTCAAAGGGAGGCGGGGGGGGCGGCTGAGAGGGCGGGAAGGGGGTGCGAGGGGTTGAGAGGAGGGGGAGAGGGGGGGTAGGGCTGGGGGGCTGGGGGTCGCGAAAGGGGGGGTGGGGAAGGGGGGAGCGCTGAGAGGGGGAGGGGGAAGGGTGAAGAAGGGGGGAGCGCTGAGAGGAGGAGGGGGCTGGCGGCCACGGCCGCCAGCCCAAGGAGGGGGTGGGAGGGGTGGGAGGGGTTGAGAGGAGGGGAGGGGGCTGGCGGCCGCGGCCACCAGCCTGGGGAAGGGTGGGTGGGAAGGGGGGAGGGCTCGGCGGGGTCGGGAAGGAGGGGGGGGAGGGTTGAGAGGGCAAGGGGGTGGGAGGGGTTGAGAGGAGGGGAGGGGGCTGGCGGCCGCGGCCGCCAGCTTGGGGGGAAAGGGAGGGAGGGCTCGGGGGGGTCACCAAGGAGGGGGGGGGAGGGTTGAGAGGGGGGCAAGGGGGTGGGAGGGGTTGAGAGGAGGGGGGGGGCTGGCGGCCACGGCCACCAGCTCGGGGGGAAAGGGAGGGAGGGCTCGGGGGGGTCGCCAAGGAGAGGGGGGGAGGGTTGAGAGGGGGGCAAGGGGGTGGGAGGGGTTGAGAGGAGGGGGGGCTGGCGGCCACGGCCGCCAGCCCGGGGAAGGGGGAGTGGGGAAGAGGGTGGGAGGGTTGGGGGGGTCACAAAGGGGGGGGGGGAAAGGGGGGAGGGTTGAAAGGGGGTAGGGGGAAAAAGGGAAAAGGGGTAGGGGAGGAAGGGGTTAGGCGATGGGAGAGGGGGAAGGGTAGCGGGAGGGGAGGGGTCGACAGGGGGATTTTGGCGAAAGGAGGGGGGGGAGGGTAAGGGAGGGGTCGAGGGAGGAGTTTTGGCAGCGGAGGGAGGGGAGGGAAGGGGAAGGGAGGAGAGGGCTGGGTCGAGGGATGGATGGAGGGATGGAGGGAGGGAGGGGACAGGAAGGAGAGAGAGGAGAGAGAGAGGGAGAGGAGAGGAGGGAGCAGAAGGAGAGAGAGGGGAGAGGAGGATTTGACTTACTATCACGAGCAAGAACGACAAATAAGATTTGACTTACGAGAAGAATGAAAAGGACTTACGAGAAGAATGAAAAGGACTTATGAGAATCGAGGAGAATGTTGAAGAAAGTATCAAGAAAAATGTTGAACACAAATTTGAATTCAAAAAGAATGTATGAGAAGAAAGTATAGAAGAAAGTATAAGAAGAATGTTGAACACAAATTTGAATTCAAATTTCCCTCTCTTTTTTGAAAATTCAAATTTATGCGTAGGAGGAGTGGGCTAGTTTTAACTCTCTCCTCATTTCATTGAAGCAACCAAGAGCGGAAGAGAAAGGATAAGCGGAGCCTTACTTTTTTCACTTTTTCCAGGTACTTGCATTCTTTTTTATTCATCTTGTAATTCTTTTTCTTTACTTACAATTCTTTTCAATTAGTTTCTTGTTAAGGTTTTTGAGTTCTATTTCTTAAAATTCGTATTGTAATTCTTTTTCTTTACTTATAATTCCTTTTCAATTAGTTTATTCTTAAAGTTTTTGGGGAGGGTGGTCTTTTAGAAGGCATTACAATTCTTTTTAAATTAGTTTCTTATTTGAGTTTTTGAGTTCTATTTTAATTAGTTTTTTATTTATATTTGAATTTGTAAATTTGAGAAATGAGAGAATAGGAAGGGAGGGAAAGAGAGAAATTAAGAGAGAGAAGAGGGGCTCGTTAAATGAGAGAGGAGAGGGAGAGAGGGAGAGAGAGAGAGAGATTCACACAGAGAAGAGGGGCTCCTTAAATGAGAGAGAAGAGTAGGGAGGGAAAGAAAGAGAGAGGAGAGAGGGGGAGAGAGATTAAGAGAGAGAAGCGGGTCTCTTGGGGGCCGTGGCTGCTTGAGGGAGGGAGAGAGTAGGGAGAGAGAGGGAGAGAGAGAGAAAGAGAGAGAGGGAGAGAGAGAAAGAGAGAGAGAGGGAAAGAGAGAGAGGGAGAGAGAGAGAGGGAGAGAGAGAGAGAGAGAGATGTTTATCAGAATGAAACGTGGCGAGAGGAGAGAGGAAAAGAGAGAGAGAGAGAGAAGAGAAGAGGGAGACTTAGGGAGAGAGAGAGAGAGAGAGAGAGAGAGAGAGAGAGAGAAAGAGAGAGAGGGAGAGAGAGGGAGAGAGAGAGAGGAATGAAACTTTTGTGCTAGAGGGAGGGAGAGGGAGAGAGAGAATAAGTGGGATGAGGATAGAGAGAAAAATACTTAAGAGTTGTCAGAGAGAGAGAGAGAGAGAGAGATTAAGAGAGAGAATGAGGTGTCTTGACTATGGCTACAAAGAGATTTAGGAGTAGAGAGAGAGAGAGAGAGAGAGAGAGAAAGTAAAGAGAGTTTTATATATTTACATCTTTTATATTATACTTTTAAAAAATTATAAAAGAGTGAATTTATGGTTTGTTTTGAAGGTGAGATAATATTTATATATATATTCATCTTTTAAATTGAAAAATGTTAACTTTTCTTTAGATACTTGTTCTTCATTTATATTACATGCAGGTTTAGCCTCTACATCACAACCCCTTCTTTTGCATATTTAAGCCTCTTAAACCCCAGCACATTAAAATGAACACAGAAAAAGAAATTATTTATTGCTTTTCTTCGCTTCGACAGTTGGTTTAGCATAGTTTAGCATAGATTAGATTGCCTTAGAGGAGAGACAATTCTCCAAGTTGCCAATCGAAGCCATGCTCAAATTTTTCTAACTAGTTCCTAATCGTTGTCAGTCCCTTCGCTCACATGCGGTTTAACACTCATAACATGCTATTAAATAAGACCTTTTACCATTTACCAAGAAGTTTATCAATGGGCAGATTGCATGAGTAGATATCAGTGGACAGATTACATATATCAGTGGACAGATTACATGTCATGGGACATATTGGAGCTTGATGATTATTGGTTATTTTTATTGCATTTGTATAAATATTTAAGCTCCTTTATTGTCATAAAAATCCTTGTAAAGCCTTTTATGCTATTTTTTACATTTATTGTCATATGAAGCGCCTTGTAATAAACCCGACCATCCCAACCATTCACTAATTAACGAGTATCAGTGGGATGCATAAGTGGATATCATGTGGGCTGCATAAGTGGATATCAGTGGAATAGTTTTTAGTGGATAGATTGCATCAGTTGGGTATCAGTGCACAGATATCAATGGATGGACATATTACATGAATCTTCACGAAGATTGAAGCTTTATCACTAGACGACATTTTATATTACTTGTAAAGCTTTATTGGCTAATTCTTTTACATTTGTACAAATATTTAAGCCTTGTAAAGCCTTTTAGGCTATTTCCCACATTTATTGCCATATGAAGCCTTGTAAAGCCTTTTGGGCTATTTCCCACATTTATTGTATCAAGGGTTGTATATTGTACTTTACTTGTATGTATCTAAATTCTTCATTATCTTTTCTTGTAGGATTATGGAGCAATCAGCTAATGTGATGGCTATCCTAAATGACTCTGAGATCAGAGAATGGGTTTCTGATGTCACTTTGAATTTCAAAGGAAAGGAATATAGCCCCAATGGCTTTGGTAGGTGGACTCGATATCACATGGGTAGAAGAGCTTGGTTTCTTCATCAAAAGGAAAAGAGACTCTTTCTACTTATGTAAAAAAGGGAGTTCAATGGTGTTGAAGATCCATGGGATGCTACTTTCTTCAAAAAAGATATGACTTCAAGCCTTGTAGTAGGCATAATAATTCAGCGAAAAGACACCTTTGTGGATATTTTACCAAAGAGTTCAGATCCTGAAGTTGGCGGTATGCATTTTATTGTGTCAAGGAGAGACGCAAAGACCTTTGTGATGCCTCCTCCTCAACCATCAAAGTTTCCAGAGCTGCAAAGGGCATTGGAGACTCTTTCATATACTTGGGAGCAATTTCCTAGTGTGGTGGCAAAAAGGATGCATGCAAAGATAATGTTTGAATACTTTCAGGATGCAGAATATGCTCCTCATATGCAAGAATCTTCACATGAAGGAGATCAAAAAGCTCAAACTTCGATGCAGGGACAAGAAGAACAGGCACACTGTCACAAACCTGTAGAACATGAGCGCAAACTTCTAGAGCCAGAAATGGTGGATGTAACTAAGGATGATGAAAAACAAGCCTTGAGTGCACGGGAATTAGCAAAAATTGAAGAAGATCAAGGTCGATCCACTGCAATTATGCTAGAAGCTCTTGCTAGCAAACCACGACGTGAAATCCAAAAGGCTAGTACTGCAAGAGCCACGGTTCCAAGCAGTAAGAAAAGACATCGTCCCACTGTAGAGAAAGATAATGTGGATGAAAAACGGTCAAAAAAAGAGAAAGATGAAGAAGACTCAGAATCCGAGGCTGAAGATGATCAGGATCAACTCACATCAATCAAAAATCTTAATCTGCATCTTAATGAAGCAGTTACAGATGATGATGTGGGATATATCTGGGGTCAAAGGACGTGATTTGTGAATGCCAAAGATGTGGAAGCTGCAGCTCTCTTTACTAATAGCCGAAGCCTTGATATATCCTATGCAATGCAAATATAAGAGGCTTTGAGAGATGGTAAGAAACCTGTGGCAAGCAATGTGGTCTTGCGCCCAATAATGTTTTTTCCAACCAAAAATAGTTTTCTGGATCAAATAACATTTACAGGGCCTACACATTTCGAGGAAATATTCAGTCAATTCTTTAAAGACACTCTAAAAAATATTCCACATGAACAAGGCGAAGAGGCACAAGGAGAGAATATGCTAAAGGAAGTAAAGAAGGAATTTCTCCTTCATTGCAGATTCCAGCCCATTGATGGTCAACATTGGGCTTATGCTTGTAATCAGATCGCAAGGGAAGCAAAGGAGGGCAAAAGACTCACTCCAGAACAATTTGTAAAGATAAGCTCATTCCATTATTATCCTGCAACAATCTGTATATTCAAGCATGAGATCAAGTATTTGATTGAGTCCGAAAGACTTAATCATTATGTCCATGGAAAGCGTAAGATATCCTCAACATCAGAGGTCTTACAGAAGGCAAGGGTGATATGGACAACATTTGGTTCTCCAAATCCTGATTTGAAACAAAAGGTCACAAAAGCAGACGCCGAACACACTCACAAACTTTTATACTTCTTTGAGTGCAGTTGTGCCTAGGGGAACTCAAGAGCGGGAAGAAAGTATGACAAGCCTCAAGGTGGTGAGGGACAGATATGCCGACTACACTTCTATCATATTTCGTCCTGTTGAAGTGTTCAATGAGATGCTTGAAACGTGCATTGCTTGTGAGCATGGACAGCTGACCTATGAAGCTCCTTTGTTTATCTCCGGCAAGTCAAAGGTAATGGATAAGAAGGAGTGGACGGCAAGGATGTGGAGGCCTGTAAAGTACTTACCTGATAAGTATGCATCCATGGTAGCACAAAAAATTTTAAAGAAAGAATGTTTTTTTGGAAAAAAAGACAAAGACCACTACATGGAAGAATGCATCAATGTACAGGTGAGGCGTGATGCAGTGCATAGTGCCATCAAGTATTTGCTGTCAGAGAAACAAATTCCACTTACTCATTGTAACATTGACTATAATGTGGTGAAGCATATAGCTTCTTTGTCAACACCCAAGGTAAAGCTATGGGCAAACAGGTGGATTAAAAAGGATGAAGATGGGTCGGAAATAGTGACCTCTTATATGAGAAAAGAGATCCCACAACAGGTGGTTGCATATGTGGAAAAATTAATCAGCGAGATAAGAATGCCGACAGATATGCACCAAAGCTTTCAATTCAATGTAGAGGTTACGGCAGAGTCTGGAAAGCTTGTCAACTTCAGTGGAGTCTCAGAAGATGACTTCTTCAAGAATGAGTCAGCATGGGATAAGCCACAACTATTCTTTATCAATGAAGTTTCTAGCGATGATATCCATAACTTCATTGATAGAATAGTATATACCACCATTAGCAAAGTGGCGATTTGCAACATTGTCATATTTGTTGATAAAAAAGACAAAGAAGCCATGCAAGTTACTCTAGAGCGAGCATATTCATCAGATTTGAAGATCTATAGTGGTGTTTATGCAGCAAAGAGAGGCAAGAGAGAATGTGGCATAGCAATTCAAACTCTTGAATCATTCTTTTTGTGTATGCGGAGTCCCAACCCTGATCACTCCTTACAAAAGAACATAAGAGGGAATTCAAATAATTTGAGATTGATGCTAGAAGAGCAAGATATTCCCAGGTCCATACATTATCAAAAAAACAACTATGGAAGTCCTGCAAAAAGTGGGAGTCTCTTGCTTACCATGATGGAGAATTTGCTGCCGGCAGGTTGGGAGGTCACCTTGTGTAGGATGGGATATTTATTTGAGCATCTCCTAAGAAAAGGCAACTCCACAAATATTATTGAAAATAAGCATTTCATGGCTTATTTCCAGCTTCAAGCAGATCTAACCACAGGCTATGAAAAAGAGATAGACCACAAGGACACCGATGACATGGATGATTACCTTGAAGATCATAATGTCCCAGTTGAT
The DNA here is from genome assembly GCF_047967505.1 of Dipteris shenzhenensis. Taxonomy (NCBI): domain Eukaryota; kingdom Viridiplantae; phylum Streptophyta; class Polypodiopsida; order Gleicheniales; family Dipteridaceae; genus Dipteris; species Dipteris shenzhenensis. The sequence goes on along the minus strand of NC_141600.1, from coordinate 49,664,077 downwards.
GATGGTGAAAAGATGGACTTACATGACCCGTTCACAGAGAGGTTGGTGGATGAAGACAAACATGATGATGCCTTCTTTGATAATTATGGCTCGCAGGGTTATGAAAAAAGGCCACTACGACAATACTTAGCGGTATGAACTCTCTATTTCTCAACTAAATACAATTTTTTAAATAAGATTTAAATTTAAAGATAATGAATCTAATCTCTCATATTTGTTTACAGGCAATAGAGGGAGAAGAAATGGATGAAGTCAATATGGAGGCACTCCCTTCTACTTCAACAATGCAACCACCTCTAAATTTGATTGAAAAATCAAATTTAGCTGCATTGGATAAAATGGAGAGCTCATTTGAAGTTAGGATCGTTTTGAAACGAGAACCTCAGTATTTAAGCTTTGGTAGAGAGGAGGTTTCAATCCTCTCCAATCCTTTAAAAGAGGTTAATGACAATGTTATCTTGGCCATTCTCAGGTAACATTTATTTATTTATTGCTACTTCAATAAGCTAACATTTGTTTATTTATTCACAGTTCAGTTATATATCAGTTTCCTAGTGCAGAATGCAAATCAATTCTATGAGCTAATGTTTGTTTATTTCTTGGTGCAGTGTAGTTATTTCTCAGCTTCCTAGTACAGTGCAGCATCGTGTCTACATGCTCGATGCTCTCCTTTCTTCTATTCTTAGCTCTCCTCAAAAGACTATAGAAGATGTTTGTACCTGGTTAAGCCCTTTGAATTTAGATGGGGTGCGAGTCATCTTAATGCCTTATCATGAGGCGTAAGTATCAACTCTAACCTTATTTTTACTATTTCTTTGGCAAGTTTGTGTAAAACAATAATCGTTTTTATTCTGGTCGTGTAGCTCACATTGGAGTCTGATCTTCTGGGACCTTGAACTCAACCATTTATGGTTTGTGAATTCAATAGAAGGCTATCATGCCAACTCCCCAAGGTAATTATTCTCTTAATATTTTTGATACTTTCTTATTGTGTATCTTATGATCATGACATATTAATATATTTCATATGTCATGCTAGACAATGCTACATATCGGCTAGTATCTGCTGTCAGAATAACCACGGAGCAACAAGATCAAGTAGAATTCAAAAGACGTCTGCCAGTGGAGCAAAAAGATGGACACAGCTGTGGGTGGAGAGTTTCCTACAACTGCATGTTGTTTCTTAGAGAGATTTTTGATTTGGAGTTACTATTCAAAATGGAATCATATACAAAAGCTGATCTGCTAGCATTTCAGGCTGAGAGTATTCAGCATCTAATTACTACCATTGGGAAACAACATGAAAATATGACTACATTGCAGCATGTATAAAACCTTATCTTTATACTTGTATGCTTGTTCCAGCCTTTAATTGGGATGTGTAAATCTCATAACTTTTTTATATTTTCTTCCAAGAGGAGAAGAGACAGAGTCTAATGAAAGCATGCTATCTTTATACTTTTATAATTATTTAAACCATTAATTTTATTTGGGATCTGTAAATCTCATAACTTGTCTAATGAAAGCATGCTATCTTTATACTTCTATGATTATTTAAACCATTATTTTTATTTCAGATGTGTAAATCTCATAGCTTTTTAAATTTTTCATCCAAGAGGAGGAGAGACTCACTCTAATGAAAGCGTGTATGAAACCTTTTTAAATTTTTGCTCCAAGCAGAGGAGAGACTTACTCTAATGAAAGCATGTATGAAACCTTATCTACTTGTTTAAGCCTTTATTTGGGATGTGTACATCGCATAACTTTTTTATATTTTTATGGCAGAAGGAGGATGTGGAGGACATAGCAAGTGAAGAAGAATACGATGTAGACTACTCCCTCAATAAGATGAGTCATAAAAATATGAATCTATTGGAGCAGATTGGAAGTTCATTCACTGCTATGTTGTTAATTTGACAACAACCTCATTTTTTTGAATTTGGTGAAGAAGAGATTTCAATCCTCTTGAATCCTAAGAATGAGGTTAATGTCAAAGTCATTACAACCATCCTCAGGTTTGATGCAACCTTTTCCTTGGCTTTATACTTTGCTTATTTTGATTAAACCCAAGAAGCTAATACTTTTTTTTTTAATATAGTAATGTTATAGCAAATTTTCCGCAAAATATACAAAGCGTTTCATATATGCTCGATCCTCGTATTTCGGAAGTGCTTAGCAACAAAGAAGAAACCATAGAGAATGTTTGCAAGTGGTTGAAGCACGTTCCTATGAATGACGCACGAGTTATTTTTACAGCATATTAAGTAAGCATGAAACCCTACTTGTTTTTTCTATTGCATTGCTAGAATTGTCTCAAACACAGTAATTATTCTTTATTGATAATGCAACTCACATTGGAGGCTGGTAGTCGTGGACATCCTTGCGAAGAAGTGCTTCTTTGCCAACTCAATGACATCCGTCCATGGCAATGTGTTAGAGTAAGTATAGACTACACTTGTTGTCACTTCTTGACATGTAGATTGATATGCAATGCACATATTCACTGTTGTTATATGTTTTGATGTGCAGATCAGCTCGAAAATTAGTAGATGCTATCGACATAGTAATGCGGCAATGTGACTTGGCACAACAAATAGAGTATATAACATGTCAGGTATCACATCAAGAGAATAGCCACATCTATAATTGTGGATGGAGGGTGGGCTACAATTGCTTTTTGGTACTTGGTCAAATTTTTGAGATACAAAATGACACCACACTATCAACATATACGGATTTGCATCTCTATGCATTTATAACATGTACCATTCGAGCAATCATTGATTGCGAAATGAATGCCATCAAAGAGTCAAAGAGGATAGAAGACCTCAACTCTACAAACATGGCTTCATTAAAAGAATTGGGAAGCTCTTTTAATGTTAGGGTTATGATTCAACATAGACCTCAGTATCTTGAATTTGGGGGAGAGGAGATTTCAATTCTCTCTAGAGCTTCAAATGAGGTCAATAACAACGTTATGATGGCCATTCTCAGGTTTGATACAAACTTTTTCTCTACTTGATAATTCAATATTTTGATTAAATCTAATAAGCTAATATTCATTTATTTGTTGGTGCAGTATAGTTATCTCATGATTTGGTAGAGTCGTACAAAATCGTGTGTATATGTTGGATTCCCTCCTTTCTCCTATACTTAGCGATAGCAGAAAGACAATAGCCGATGTTTGTAAATTATTACAGCCTTTACATTTACATGGCATGCGAGTCCTATTTATGGCATATCATGAGATGTAAGTATCATGGCAACCTTTATTTTCATCTTATACTGGCAACATTGTGTTAAATAATAATGGTTCTTAATTATTCGTGTAGGGAACATTGGAGTCTGGTGGTTTGGAACCTTGAAGACAACTATTGTTGGTTTGTTAACTCGATTGCAGGCTTTCATGGCTCAGTGTAAACATAAGTATTCTATTAATCTGTTGTTACTTCTATATTATGTACCTTATGTGATAGACACACTAAGTTTTTTTAATATGTCACGATGAGCAGGTCGATTGAGAAGTTGGTATCTGCTATCAAAGAAACAGGATAGTACAAAGACTCGGTAGACTTCCAAAAGCGTTTAGTAGTAGAGCAGGAAGATGGGCATAGTTGTGGGTGGAGAGTTGCCTACAACTGCATGTTGATTTTCAAAGAAATTTTCTCACTTAAGAGACAGATCTCATCGGAAGACTCTTTGGAGCTCAAATATTCAGAGGAGGATATACAATTGTTTAGGGCTGAAATCATTCGAGACCTAATTGCTGACATTAGAATACAACGTGCAACTGAAGCAATATCAGAGCTTCCCTTTAAGGAAGAGGAGACTGAGTCTACTATGAAAGCACTGCACACTACAGAAGAAGTAGAGACCCGATGTACACCTACAGCACCACAGCCTCCACTGGAAGCATCAGAAGAGTTGCCACCGCCTCCGCTTGCATTTAAGGAAGAGGATACTGAGTCTACTCCGAAAGCACTACATACTACAGAAGAAGTAGAGACCGAGTGTACATCTACAACAGCACAACAGCCTCCATTGGAAGCATCCGAAGAGTTGCCACAGTCTCCACTAGAAGCATCACAAGAGTTGTGATGCATGTATGATGTTGTGTTTGTAGTTTTTGTTGATTATACACCAATTTGTGACTTATTATATAAGTGGCATAATCATGATATTTATATAATTTCTTTATGCACACAATTTTATGATATGAATGTGTGATGATGTGATTATTTGGAAATAAATCCTTGTGTGATGAGAATTTTGATATGAATATGTGATGATGTAATATTTGTAATATATTTCTTCATGCACACAATTTTATGATATGAATATGTGATGATGTGATTATTTGGAAATAAATCCTTGTGTGATGAGAATTTTGATATGAATATGTGATGATGTAATATTTGTAATATATTTCTTCATGCACACAATTTTATGATATGAATGTGTGATGATGTGATTATTTGGAAATAAATCCTTGTGTGATGAGAATTTTATTCAGTTGGACAGTCTCCACTCACTTAAAGTAGAGAATTCGCAATGCTTCTCTCACTTTATTCCAACCCTTATCCTTATTATATCCACTCACTTAAAGTAGAGCATTCAATCTCCACTCGCTTTATTCCAACCCTTATCCTTATCATAGTGAACACATCGTGCCTTTCACTTTATTCCAACCCTTATCCTTATCGTAGTGAACACATCGTGCCTTAGTGCACTTGTATTCTTCCATCCTAGTCCTTCCACAAACACTCTCTTATTTCTTACATCCTAGTCCTTCTGAGTAACTTGTATTCTTCTATCCTAGTCCTTCCGCAAACACTCTCAGAGTCTTCTTTCATCCAGCCTGATAACCAAGTATTCTTCTATCCTAGTTCTTCCACAAACACTCTCTTTTTTCATCAATCCTAGTGCTTCTCATTAACTTGTATTCTTCTTGTATTCTTCTATCCTAGTCCTTCCGCAAACACTCTCAGAGTCTTCTTTCATCCATCCTGATAACCAAGTATTCTTCTATCCTAGTTCTTCCACAAACACTCTCTTCTTTCATCCATCCTAGTGCTTCTCATTAACTTGTATTCTTCCATCGTAGTCCTTCCGCAGACACTCTCTTCTTTCTTGCATCGTAGTCCATCTCCCTTTCTTTATCATCTCCCCACCCATGGATGTCCTTGGCATTGTCGAAGACGTGGAGTTTGGAATTAACAATCTCAAAGAATGGATTGCTGACCAAGGAGCACAAAGAGAGGCCAGAATTTGACAAGGTTCTCCTTTGACACACATGGAGAGAGAGGAATTTGCTGCACAAAGGCACGCAGAGAGGGAGGAGACTCTCAAGATAGCAGACAGTGAAAGACTTCTAAGATGTATGATAAAAGCACGACAAGATCTATTAGACTTCTTAAGTAACCTGCGTTATCGCAGCTCTCATCATGGGCGATTTGATGCGGATGCTGAGAGAACAATAAGAGCCTCTTAGAGAAATTATAAAGAAACAATTTGTGATTGCTTAAATTTGTTCTTCGCATGTAATTATGTTGAGGATACAGCTGTGGAGGCAGTGAAAGATTGGGTTGTTGAGAAGATAAGAGAGACCAATGATGAGATCTTCTAGACTTAGATAAGAGAGACTGTATTAAGGTGTTTTTTGACACCATATGGCTTTGTATTAAGGTGTTTTTTGACACCATATGGCTTTGAGTAATATGATCTACTTCTTGTACAAATGTGATGTTAAGATGATGTTAAGAGAGACTGTATTAAGGTGTTTTTTGACACCATATGGCTTTGAGTAATATGATCTACTTCTTTACAAATGTGATGTGCTCTTTTTGAAATGTACTCTAGTTTTCATAACATGTCACGCCATTTTTTATAATTTGATTTTTTAAAATCTTACTTTTTTGTCTCTTTTAACAATGTGATGTACTCTATTTTTAACATCTCACGTCATTTTTTCTAATTTGATTTTTTAAAATCTTCCTTTTTGACTCAATGTTTTGTTTTATAAGAGCCTCTTTTTTTGAAATGTTTTATCCAAAATTATCTCACAAAATGAATTTGGACAGTGCAAGAGTCCAAAATTAATGAAATAGGTGTTTATCTTCATCACTATCACCTATGATGATCAAATCATCAACATAAATGACAAGCAGCATTATCCCTTTCTCTGTTTTTCTCACATAGAGTGAGAAATCTGCCTTGGAAATCTGAAAGCCAATAGTAACAAGATACTATCCTATCTTGTCAGACCATGCTCTAGGTGCTTGCTTCAAGCCATACAAGGCTTTCTTCAACCTACAAACAAACTCAAGATGAATAGCATGAACATAACCTGCTAGCTGCTCCATAAAGACCTCTTCTTGCAAATCACCATGCAAGAAGGAATTCTTTACATCCATCTGATGTAAAGACCATCCCTTTGATGCAGCCATAGCAATGGCTGCTCTTACGGTTGCCATCCTTGCAACCGGGCTGAAAGTTTCTTCATAATCAATGCCATATGTCTGTGCATACCCCTTGACAACTAATCTTGCCTTGTATCTATTCACAAAACCATCTGCATTGTGCTTGATCTTATAAACCGACTTACAGCCAATTGCATTCTTGTCTTTAGGCAAAGGCACCAATTCCCATGTAGCATTTGCATCCAAGGCATCCATTTCTTCATCCATGGCTTTCTCCCATTTTTCATTTCCCATGGCTTGCTCAAAAGAAGTGGGTTCTGGCTCCTGTATCACTTTGACCATATAGGCATAGTGAATGGCTGTAAATCCATCATATTTCAGCCTATCCACAGGATACCTAACCCTGGTAGACCTCACAAAATAGGCTCACTTCCAGGTGCTCTCAAAACATCCCTGGTCTTCCTTACCACGAACAAGGCTCTGATACCATGTGAAGATAGTGGGAGAGAGGGAAGGAGTCTCACTTGCGGCTTTCTCACATGCACAATGGGGGAATACACACAAAGGTGGAGGCTGAAAACAGTTTTCCTCTTCTTACTTGTGAAAGCCAAAAGAACTCAAGTACAAAGAAATAGAAGAACCCTATATGTGGGTCTCAAACCAAACTCAACTAACTAAGGTGGCATACTAACTGAGCCACAAACTAGAGTAGATAAGGATAGTTGTCATCCAGCTATTATTCGTGGGCAGTGTACCAATCGCATCTGCAGCTAACAAGTCGGTGACATAAATGCACAACGGTCACCCTGGCATATCGCGAGTGGAGCTCGATATCTCAACAAAAGGAAGGTTAAAGATTACAAAGAGGGTGGTGCAGCAGTGAAGTTTGAGACCTTTAATGGGGCTCAGGATAGGTTGAAGGCTTTAACTTTTGTGTAGCAGTTTGATGTAGCCTTCTCCATCTAAAATGCGAAAGGCAGCCATCCACCTTCTTGAAGGGGGATGCTCTACAGTGGTGGACAAATTTGCTGCTCCAAAATAGAGCACCCACGAGTTGGGTTCAGTTTAAGCAAGTGTTTTCAGCTACCTAGTTGACTACTACTTTTGAGGTAGATGTTATGACAGCATGCCATAAGTGGATGTAGCTCACTGTCATAACTTGGAAGAGTACAACAAAAAGTTTTGGGAAGATCTCTTGCTGGTTAGCTCTTACAGGCATGTGCCCTTGTAAAATAAAATAAAAAAATACTGTTGCGGGCTACCAAAGGAAATCAGAGACTACTGTACTAAAACAAGGGTTACCAACATGTCTCAACTCATTGAGAATGCTACAATAGCTAATGCATTATTGTTGGGAAAAACCAGTGGGTATAAAAATAGTAAGTCTGAGAGTTTCAAGAAAGCAGGGAAGCTAGGGAATGCTTCCAAGCCTCCTTTTAACAAAGGGAAGAAGCGTGATAGGTCAGGTTCTAATTCATTGTCACGTGAGGAAAGGAAAGCCTTGATGGAGACTAACAAATGCTTTCATTGTAAAGAAGAGTGCCATATGGCACGGGATTGCCCAAAACGTAAGCAAAAAGGGAAAGTGGATGATAGGGAAGAGCAAAAAGGCAAGAAGCCTAAACCATCTGCAGGATTAATGCTTGATGTTATCAGTGAGCAGCCTAATGATGATGCTACATAGTTTTGCAAGGCATGGGGCAAAGTCAGGGATCAGATGACATTGATTTTCTTTGACCCATGTGCTCGTGTAAATTTTCTCTCCTAAATTGGAAGGCAAACTTGGAATCCGTGCACAACAGATGGGGCCTATGAGTGAAGCAGGATTGACTTGTCCTGGTTTTAGCACTCTAGTTACCCCTATCATTGGAAAGCTTTGATTGCATATACAGAGCTTTGTGGACAGTGAGGAATTTTATATAATGCCTCTTGAGGAGTGTGATGTTTTGCTGAGAAAGCCTTGGTGTCACAAGGTACATGCTTTGGTGGACACATATAATCAGAAGATCTCCCTGGAACATAGAGGAAAGAAGCATGTTTTGGGTGTCAAACAAAAGGGAGAGCCAGTTTCTGTTGTATCTACTTCAGCTATATGCTCAGTAATAAAACATCATATTTCTGCGTACTTAGTTTTTGCAAAAGATACTAGGTCTGATGATATACAATTTGTAATCTCTAAGCTTGGTAAAGAGCAGACAGGTTTCCTAAATCAGTTTAGAGAATGTTTTTCTGACTCATTGCCCCGTGAACTTCCACCTAAGAGGCCTGAGGATCATACAATTGACATAGTGCCAAGCAGTAGTCCACCAAACAGGGAACCTTATAGGGTGAGTGCAGCTCAGCAAGAAGAAATCATGAGCCAGGTGAAGGACCTTTTGGATAAGGGGCTGATTCAGCGCAGTTCTTCCCCTTACTGTTCAATCGGTTTTGTTGGTGCAAAAGAGTGATGGTTTTGGAGAATGTGCATTGATTATCGTGCACTTAACAAGATAACCATAAAAAACAGATTTCCAATTCCAAGGATTGACGATATCTTGGATAGATTGGAAGGGTCGGGCATTTTCAGTCGCATAGATCTCAAGAGTGGGTATCATCAAATATGCATTCATCCAGCGGATGTGTCCAAGACAACTTTCAAGACTAGCTTCGGGTTGTATGAGTTCTTAGTTATGTCATTTAGCCTTATGAATGCTCTTGCAACTTTTGATCAGATGTTGGACAGAATCTTCCAAGAGCATAGGGCTTTTGTAGGCACTTTCTTTGATGACCTGATTGTGTACTCAAAAGATGAGGTAGAGCATGGATATGGCTTATAAGAAGGTGAAGTAGGCTCTCCTGAAGACTTAAAAAAAGGCAGTTGATTGTCACTATCGTAAATTGATATTTAATGAAGGTGATTGGGTTCTTTCGTGCTTTGAAAAGGCAAGGCTGAAAAAGAAAAGGGGCAAAGACTGGTTATTCCCCAAACTCAACATGAGATATTATGGGCCTTTTCAGGTTTCAGAGAAGTTAAGTGATGTAGCTGATGTAGCTTCTTACAGGTTGAAGCTACCAGATCATTAAAGGATTCACAATGCTTTCCATGTGAGTCTCTTTAAGGGTATGTACCAGAGGATATGCTTGATGAGGTACAACCAGAGGTTGAGGAATTGGATGAGATCCTAGTTCCAGAACAGATTTTGGCACATAAGGAAGATCAAAGGTAGAGTTTTCTGACGCTACTTGGTAGAATGTAGAAATTATTCTACATTACATGCAAAGTGGTTAGAAGAGGGTGATCTAGCAGATACACCTCAGTTATTACATCTCTATCTCGATGCTTTTCAGCTTGAGCCGACTTTGATTGTGGCTCCGTCAAGCTCAGTAGAGCATAGTTTTGAAGCATTGCTTGATGCTCAAGAAAGGGGTAGTACCTCTGTCTCTTATGTTACAGACATGCTCAAATATTTAGAGGTCGCTTGGTGACATTGTTTGTTTCACCCAAGGTATTGCTTACTAACATTATATCTGCGTTGGGAATTCTATGATTAGTGTACTAGTCACTATGAGTTATTTTTTGCAGTTTATATAAATTGCTATGCTAGGTTCCGAACAATCATATATGTTGTCATCAATGGTAAATGACATATTCACACGTATTCCAGTTACTGCATTGACACGACCCCGTAGGATCTGACCCTATCATTGACCTAGAATCTCGTCCTCAAAACAACCAGAATCATAGCGTAGGTGCCTCGATCCTCCCAACCACCCCCGAGCACATGGGTTACAGCTCGTGGGCTATAGCTCGACTCATCCATAGGCCCGTATCTAACCCAGGTGTCCCACACCACCTGAGCCTGTCGAGAGGACCTTTGATACACCACCTATGATTCGCCATGTAGATGGCCAGAGTCCTTGCCTGGGTCCAAGCCCCATCCATCAGTTGAGGAGTGCTCAACTAATCTACACAATAGCACTGGCCCTCCCTCTATATAGAAGGAAACCCGCTATAGATAGCACAATGCTATGAATAGCTCCCTCCATATTAAAATCGAGCACTATATATGAATCAATCTCTATATATAGCAATCTCGGCTAAAAATAGCCATCCAATCCTATGCTATCTTGTAACCGACGTTAACTTGCTATCCAACCCTAGGTACACCATGCACATGACATACTCCCCTTCCTCTAAGAACTCACTCCTGAGTTCACCAGAAAGCCCGAAAACTCTCTGCGAAGATGAGTCCATGCCAATAACTATACTCTGACTATCAGTTTGAGTGTGCTATACTGTCCATGAGATTCAAATCAAAGAAAATCTAAGGCCAAAGCCACAATCTTTGATAACTAACCCAAGGAAAGTAAATCTCTCAATCTAAACAAGGTTACATATGGTCAAGTATTCTCCTCGAGAAATCCGATAACGCCTGAATCCACAGAGTTAATTCCGCTGACATATCTGTACACAAGCATGGTAAAATCCGTACCTGAAGGTAAATGATTCTATCAACCTTATCTATTGAGTATCCTTGAACTCAAAATCTTAGGTTGAGATCGAGGAATCGTTGTTCAAACAACCCCATCAATTGAATCCCTTAAGGCCAATTTTTGGGTTGCAATTTCTATCAACCCTAATTCTTGAATTACTTAGTATTCAAAAAATCCCTCAACGGAATACCCTTGTAATTCAAATTCTTGGGTTGAAATACATGACAGACTTTCCATCGCAGAACAATTAGGTATCAGTTCATAACTCATGATGGAAGAATCTTCATGGAAGTATCAATGGGCAAAATCCTGACCAAAAATATGGTCCCCTTGATCTATCCTCGAAAGGCCCCTACATGAGGATAATCAGTAAAAATTCAGTTGGCTATATCTAGTCAATGGTATTGTTCTAGACATGTATATAGTCAACCATCATAGGAATATCATCCTATGTGATCCAAAGACTACGGAAATATGCAATTCGAAATCTCGAAAAATAAGATCCGCTACCAAATATCCTGTATAAACTTGTGCACAATAAACCGCTCCGATCATAGGATCATCCAATTCGTAGGATCTCTTATCTAGGAACATCAAGTTCCAAACAAGGCACTGACAGACCATCATCAGAAGAGATGTGGTAACCCTCCCCGAGATTGAGTCTAGACTATGGAGCTCCAGGGTTGAACCCAAAAAATACATGGTGTCTCTCAGGGTAAAGAATCTTAGTCAGAAGAAGCCCTCGTAAAAAAAGTCTAATCAGGTTGCCTCCAATTCAATTTAGCCTTCTTGTACTTCACCCTAGAGGTCCTTGGGTATTATTTCACGCTGGATTATACCACCACATCAGAGAATCTTAAGTGTAACATACCTTAGTGTCCCATACCACCAAAGTATACTGCAAATAAAAAACTCAATGGACAATATGAGTGAATCAAGTAGCCAATCCCTCTTCAACTCAGATATTGAGTCAGGGTGGCAAATTCGTACTCAATCCTTTTCTTAATGTGATTATATCACCCCCTTGTGTTACAATACCCCAACCGATAGGTCAAAGAAGAAAACAACAGGTAGCATCCCTAACAACTCTTGAATCCTGACTATCCACGACCTCGGGCTAAAAGAGTGAGAATCAGAATGACCCCACCTTTGGACATGATTCAAAGAAGGTATCCAACAAGACTCATCCTGGTCTAATCAATAAGAACCTTCATATGTCCAAACAATAACTCAAAGAAACGCCATAACTCACAATCACATCGAGATCAAAACTTCAAATAGAAACCAAACAGGAATCTACGCACCAAGATTCGAGAAAGGGATATCCAATTGTCTTAGTTAAGTCCAGTTTAAGATGTAACAAAGTCTCGGCATCCTCAATGTACCATATATCTAAAAAACTGCAAGATATATGGAACAAAATTACACGTTATATAATTTGAAGAAACCAATCAAATTATAAATGCCACTTAGTTACAAATCAAATCCAAATTAACCAAAACCTGGTCAATTTAATAACAAGACAATTTATAATTCATACAAAATTGGGGAGCTTCTTCAACCAAACGTGGTTCAAAAGATCCAGTCGAGCCAAAATAATTGGGTGTCGGTCAAAATTGAGGATGCCAACCTCTTCATCGCTTCACAATAGCACGGAAGCAGTATAAAGACTCTAAAACAAGCTGTCTACATTTAGAATAGCATGAGCCTTCTTTAAGATATTTTTGGTACTGAGGGCTTTTATAGTAGTGAAGAGCTGCCCAGAGTTCATCCATCAAGGAATCCATCTCTCGTAGTAGGTCATGAGGTCTACGAGGAATAACCTCCGATGTAGCCTCATCCTCCATCTCAATAAAATTGTAATCCGACGTAGGTGTCTCATTACTTTGATGTCCTTCCATGGCTGGAAAATATATCGCACGGGAGAGGGACTAAAAGAAAAACAAATGCGTCCAAATGCATGCTCTTCACACTAACAAAAAGAGAATCTGGGGCTATGTGCAATCAAGGAAGAAGGCGAGTAGAGGACAGCAAGAAAGATGGCGGAATCTGATAGGCTGATCGCAGACGGAAAGAGGGTGGGAGATTCGCCTTCATGCGCTGAAGTGAGAAGAGAGAGAAATCCCGGGTATATAAATAGCTAGGAAGGGCCATCAAAAGCTAGGCGAATTTAGGGTGGGTGCTTGATTTAGAGCAAGTGCTTTCCTTGGTAGAGAAAAACAAAAAAGCAACCTGCTTTTTTTTTACCAAAAAACAGTCTCGCTTTTAATAGATCTAGTCCGCTTTTCTTTAGCCAACCAAAAATAGCCAAAACGTGCTAGATTTAGAGCAAGTGCTTTCCTTGCTAGAGAAAAACAAAAAAGCAACCTGCTTTTTAACCAAAAAACAGTCTCGCTTTTAATAGATCCTGTTTCGCTTTCATACAGCCAGCCAAAAATAGCCAAAACATGCTAAAATCAGGCCATACGCTCCTTCCCAAAGCCAAGCACCTACCCCCAATCATATCGCCCCTGTCTCTGATGCCTGAATCTCCTAGACAAGCCGCTTTCTAGGCTTATGAATGCTCTCTCTTTCCTCCTACTTCTCAACTGCAGCAAATCTAGGTCTCTAGGGTAGGAATCTCATCCTTGAGGACCTAGAGCAAATTCTTTCCCTAACCAGCCCACTCTCACGCGTCCCCACACAACCAATCACATCAACAATCCAAGCGTGGGTAGATATAGGTCAGAAATGATCCATCCTCATATCTCTTGCTAAAAGCATCAAGTCTTCTCATTGCCTACCCTTCTCAGGGAATCACGATTTCCAAACATGTAGCAACCGAGAGAGAGCACACAGCCTATGGACTTCTATTTCTTCCACAACTCTCCCAATCATGAGCGCACATCATCAGCCAACGATTCAGCCCATACATGAGCGGAAATTCAGATTTGCAAAAGCAATCTCAAAAAGCGTACCTGGAAGACATCTTTTCTACATACCTCGCATTGAATTCAATTGTGATAGGACGGCTCTCATACCAGATGACATGACCCTGCAGGATCTGACCCTATCACTGACCTAGAATCTTGTCCTCAAAACAACTAGAATCATAGCGCAGGTGCCTCGATCCTCCTGACCACCCCCGAGCACGTGGGCTACAGCTTGACTCATCCATAGGCCCGTTTCAAACCTAGGCGTCCCATACCACCTGAGCCTGCATCCAGAGGACCTTCGATACACCACCTATGATCCGCCATGTAGATGGCCAGAGTCCCGGCCTGGGTCTACCAAGCCCCATCCATCAGTTGAGGAGCGCTCAACTGATCTACACAATAGCACTGGCCCTCCCTCTATATAGAAGGAAACCCGCTATAGATAGCACAATGTTATGAATAGCTCCTTTCATATTAAAAGTGAGCACTATGTATGAATCAATCTCTATATATAGAAATCTCGGCTAAAAATAGCCATCCAGCCCTATGCTATCCCGTAACCCACGTTAACCTGCTATCCAACCCTAGGTACACCATGCACATGACATGCATATCCTTGTAACATTTAGATGCAATCGAGGTTGCTTGCAATGTTTCAAGAGAGGGGTATGTCATGAGGGTGTGCGTTTTGATGCTCACATGTGGCCTCGACCCCGGTGATCAAGTGGCGAGGTTTGGGCCTAGGAAAATGGGCCTTGGAGGTAACTGAAAGGTTTAGCGCCTAGACAGGCCCAAAAACCTTAGGCCTTTTAAGTTGGTCAATGGTGGGCTTTTAAAAAGGCCCCACTAGGGGGGGCCTAGGGTCAAATGAAGCCCTTGGGGGCAACCCAAGAAAGATTTACAAGGCTAATGTACAACTACATGGAGCTGTTGTACAGGCAAGGTCTTAGTTGTATCGATGGTTGCCAGTATGGCAATGTAAAGAAGTTATCCTTCCATTGGCTTGCTTTAGCTCATGCTTGAGCACGGTACCTTGAGTTCAGGCTAAAGAAGTTACTCATGCTTTGTTGAGTTTGTCATTTGCAATGGCTTGTTGTGAAGAAGCCTGGTTGGCCAGGTGATTCACATTGAATGCTTGCAGATCAAAGATTGGCCCTTGTGATCATGGGTTGTTCAATTATGCTTTCACCCAATGCTTAGGTAGTTCAGTAAGCCAGTGGGTACCAGGGGCAGTGTGGGAACTTGTTCATTCCCATGTGGGTTGTCAGAGAATGAATTCCAAGCCACATGTTGGTGTATGGTCAGAGGTGGATGCTCATTATCATTATGGTGTAAGAGCAGAACCCAGCAGGGTCATTGTCTGGATTATTTGTGCCTATTGAGTATTGATAGATGCTCTGAATGCAACTAACAACAAAGTCATTGTGTAAACTTTTTGGTGGGGGTTTCTCCATTTAATAAAGAGATACCAAAAGGGGCGCTAAGGCTTTGGGGCCAGTCTGTGTCTTTGTGTTTGAGCAGGAGCACTCTAGCTCCCCGTCTCTCCCTTTGCAGTGTTTGTTGAGTATTAATAGTAAAGGCTTTTTGTTAGGTCAAGTGTTCTAGCACCTTGTTAGCCTTGAGGCTGGTTTCACACACACTGGTCCTAGGAATTAATTGCCTAGTAGTTGGCATGAACATTCAAAATTTCCAAGGGTTCCCTAGGAATTTAATTTCCCTAAGTCCAACACACGTGGCCAGACTTTCGTGTCCCAGAGGCCCAAGGAAGTTACACGTAAATTACTGGAGTCGCAAATCAAAAATCCCATAAGTTCACGTCCTCTTGACATCCCTCCTAGTGAAATCATTTTTGTGCTTCACTAGCTTGAGCTTCTAGCAATAAGTCTGAGTTTGTTCCATAAATTGAGGTGCTAGAGCTGTTGCGCATTATTGCATTATTAAAGATAAGTGAATTTTGCAAGTGGGTGGAGCTTCAGTGGTATCAAAGCATGGCATCAACACTTTCTATGGTGATGACCGTCCTAACGATAAGAGAATCCTGGAGATCAGTTTCCACCTAGAATTGAAGTCGCCATCAGCGAAATCAAGGAAAGTTTCTCCCTTAAGCGAACAAGGCATTTGTGAGCTTGTGCAACGATCTAGACAAGGAGCGGTAACCAGTCCAAGGCTCCTGGTAGAATTCACCCAGACCAAACAGCGTGATCAGGTCTACATGAGCAGCTGGGAAATCGGGTCAATTTTGAGCTGTTGACAACCCCAAGCCTTGGCTATCCGGTGAGGCGGACCATGCCTTGTTAGCCATTCTATAATAGTAATTTGTTTCGACGAATTTTGCTGATTTCTATTCGAGAAGTTGGGGTTGTCCAAATTGCGATTTGGTCTTGGTTGATTCATGTCAATGGTTCAGTACTTCTGTCCACCACGAAGTATGACCAGCAAAAGCTCTACTTTGAACCTAGTTGAGTAGATCATAATTTGGGCTGCATAGACCAATCCAAGGCTTCTGCTAGAATTCACCCAGCCCAAACAGCACGAGCAAGTCTACATGAGTAGCCGGGAAAGTGGTTTAATTTTGAGCTTTCACAACCCCAAGCCTTGGCAATTTGATGAGGTAGACCCTGTCTTGTTAGCCGTTCCATAATAGTAATCTGTTTTGATAAATTTCTGTTCGAGATTTTGAGGCTGCTGGTCAGATAGCGATTTGGTATTGGTTGATTCCTGTAAATGATTCAATGTTTCTGTCCACGAAGTGTAACCAGCAACATTCAAAAATAGCTATACTTTGGATCGAGTTTTGTAGATCGTGCTTTGGGCTGCATACTAAGAACCTGAACTGTTAGAGCAACATATTTTTATCTGGTATGGCTGATTCTACAAAATATGGTTCCAGCAGTAAGCAGCCCAGCAAGAGGAGATCTGAAGAGCCAGATGATGACCTAGATGAAGAAACATTCAAGGCTAAGATTTAAAGTACGAGTGGATGCAAAACAATTTTCGATTTCAGCATCTCTTTGAAGCTGATCCCATGGAGAAATTATTTAAGCATGTCTCAATCACTCTCCCAAGTAAGTGAGTCACAGGCGCTCCCCTAACCCATCACTGTCCCCTTCAAAGGAAGCACCCCGAAAGTGCTATGGCTCCCGGGGGCGACGTGCAAAACCAAGAAGAAGATCCTCGAGTCCTAGGAGCAGAAAGCACAAAGAAAAACCACTGGTCCCAGTTCATCTTCTTCAAGTACAAGTTCATCTTCTTCGTCTGACTCTTCATGTCGAAGGCAGTAGGAAGCTCTCCAAGACTAACATCAAGAAGTTTAATGGAGGAATAAAATCCATTTGACTTCTTACTTATGATGGAGCATTGTAATTCATTCAGCAGCAGTTTGATCTAGCCTTTGGCGCGGAGAAGTTTCGATAATCATCGAGCCTCTGTGCATATCTTGATGGCCATCTGGGCGAGTATGCAGGGGTCGTCAAGAGCAGCCTTTGCTAGGAGGAACACTTTCTTTAGAGTTTGGAGGGGATCTCCTTTCTTCTCTAATTCTGTCTCAGGGTTGACTTGGCATTTTCAGCCTCATCCCTGATTATTTGCTAGCTCTTTTTGAGCTTTCATTTCTCTCATGTTGTTATTGACATGATCTATTTTCGCATAAAGCTTGCTCTGTGGTTTTTATTCATACTTAGAAGTATTTTTTTGCAAAAAAAAGAACCATCGAGCCTCATGAGATCTTGGAAATGACCACGGCCTTCTACCAACAACTCTTTTAGTAGGAGGAGGTTTCACCCACCACTCTTTTGGCCACAGAGGCAGTTTGGGAATAGTTGTTACACAGAGTCTTAGCAGATGGTTCGAGGCGCCCTTTATAGATGAGGAGCTTTAGGAGGTCCTAGAGACTCTTATTGCCTAGAAATGCCCTTCGAGAGGACGGCTTGACTCTAAGTTTCTTTCGGTGCTTCTGGGAGCATATCTCCACCCCACTGAGGTTAGCTTGTCATGAGATCTTCGACTCGGAGGTTCCCTCTCACATTCCTTGAGCAAAGGATGGATATGCCTGATCCCAAGGAGGGTGTTAGGTCAGACATCCGCCAATGGATATCGATCACCCTTCTCGACACCGCTTACAAGATCTTGGTCAAGGTCTTGCCTACGTCTGCGACCCCACTTACCAGACATCATCCACGAGACGTAGACCGGCTTTGTCCAGGAGCGTAGCATCTTGCATAACATCTTCACTTTCTGTGAGACAATGGACTGGTCTAGGGAGGAGTCATAGCCTCTCGTCATTCTTCTTCTAGATTTTGAGAAGTCATATGACAAAGTGGAGTGGTCCATTTTGGAGCGTACCATACAAAGACTTGGCTTCTCAGAGAGATGAATTAAAGGGGTTTCATCTCTTTATGTGGGCAGCTACACCCAAGTAATTATTGGGGATACACAAGAGAGGCCTTCCTCTTTTCCATTCAGGGTCTTTAGCCCCCTATTTATTTATTTTTGTAGTGGAGGCCCTTCGGTTACTTTCTGCACTCTCAGGCAATTGGCCTTACGAGGATGAAGTTTTTGATCCGCTACTTCGGAGGAGCTTCAGTTACTTTTTAGGGTCTCAGGCACTTGGCCTTACGGGGATGAGGCTTTTGATCCGCCAGGAGGAGGAGCTTCTAGACTTCGAGTTTGTAGATGATACAGCTCTTTATGTGGACGTCTCAACATCTAGTCTAGAGAGGGTCAGAGGTGTCTTGTCCATTTACCATGAGGCCTCTGGTGCCCGCATAAATTGGACCAAATCTGTTAGTTTCTTCATAGGCTCGGAGGAGATCCATGAAGTTAAAGATTTGGGGAGCTGATTTTCGCTTTCGATAGATCCCGAGAGGGGAGATGATGAGGTACCTAGGTTGCTAGGTTGGCATTGACATCTCGGCCGAGCAACAGTTCAATCCAGTTCTAGACAGTGTTCGGCGCAAGCTATTGTACTAGAGCTCCATCAAACTCTCGCTTGCGGGACAGGCGTTGGTGGGTCCTTCTTGCCATGGCATGGTATATTGCCTCTTAATGATGCTTCCATCGGGACTGCATGGGATAGCTGCTACAGAACTTGGTGCGAAACTTCCTTTGGGCCGCGGATCGGATGGATTACGCAACACCACAGCTAGAGTGGCCTGGCAGACTGTGATTTTACCTCAGGCGCGGGGTGGACTGGGCATTATAGATCCAAAGATGCAAAGCAGAACCCTCTAGGGCAAGTTGGTGGTGAGAGTTCAAATGGACGATTGCTCTTCCCTACAAGGATGTTTGCCGTTTACAAGGACATGACGTAGAGACTCACACAATCCAACTACTTCCTGCCGAGCTAACTAGTAGGACACCTAATATATGACATTATTAAACTCTATGAGCTTGCCAAGAAGGATACAACCGTGTTAATTGACCGTGTTAATTGACCTACTTAAGAAGCCCGATATGAAGAAGGAACCACCGCCCTTTGGCCCCTCCCCGCTCCATTCCAAGCGTGGGAAGCTACATTTGCCATGAACATCTGCAATTTGTCGAGAGAATCCATACTATCCATCATGGATTTTGGTAGCCACCTCCTACAACAGATCTAGACCTAGGCGACCAACCTTAGAGCCTTTTCATTAGGTGCTATTGCTCTTGCTCATCTTGACTAGTTTACTATCATTTTGCACTCTTGAAGCAGTTTTTATAGTTTATGAGAATATTTTCTATTGCCCACCTTTGTTTTGGAGGATTTCGAGCTTTTTTATTAGGCGTTAACTTGTTCTAGCTCTATTGTATCTTTCTTTGACCCAGATGACCCTCGTTTTCACTAAATACTTGCTACAGCAGCTGGTATTGATAGGCCGCCTTTGTTTTCACCCTGGTCGATCACTTTTAAAGATGGTTTGGATGCATTTTTTAGGTCATTCTTTGTTGATGCAATTCTTCTACTTTCTGGAGGTATTTTCTTCTTAAATACATCAAAGAATATCTACTTTGGGCCCGATTTTTGCTTGCTATATTACCGTACTAAGTTGAACTCAAATCAAGGTGTTGACTCATGTTTTGGTTAAGGAGACAGTCTCAAATCAGCAATTACAAATCTGTCCTATTAAGTTCTCACATGAAAAGTGGTGCTACCCTCTAAACATAGATTTTTTGATTGGAAATAAGTGATATTTGAGTAACGTTTCAAGGTGATTTCCTGCTTTATATTAGGGATATTCATTGTGTACACAGAGATTTCAGTGGGCTTGAGTTTTTCTTGGGCCAAGCTTGGCTTGTTTGGGATTTGATACTATATGTTAGAATTGATATATTAAGGCTATATTTGCCTGGTCAAGTATTGGCTTGAGTAGTAGTGTTCTCTCGGGGGGGTCACTATGTATAAACCCTCTATACCACGTGCGTTCAAGGCATATTTCTAAAATCCCTTATCTGTGTAAAAATGTACCCCTTTTCTATACAAATCTGTAAATCTTTTCCAAAACTATTTTAAATAGTCCCTTATGTATATTTATTTCTGTAAATTTTAGAAATAAAAAATATCCTTTTGTTGAACTCACGTGATAGGGTTACATATGATGAGTGACCCCCCCAAGAGTGTTCTATAGTTATTGCAATATAATTCGTAGCACGAATCAAAATCATAATCCAAGACATTTATTATATTTTTGCAAGTCTTTCTCGTTTCAAGAAGTAGTTACTGCACCCCCCCTTCACCGCCCTCTCTCTTGACCTAATGTTATTTGTCATTTTTTATCATTATTCAGCTCATTCTATATGGTCCCAGCTTTAAGTGCCCCATAAATGCAACCTAGTTGACCTAGTCACCGTAATAATTTTTCAAGGATACAAGCGTTGATAACCATCTTGTGGAGATAGCACATTGATAATGAATCTCGTTTCATCGCAGTCGTCTCTGTTTTCATCATCATCATCATCATTTTAACTTTAATATTAGGATGCACAAGTGAGAAGAGAATATTAGTCTAACATTAGGTGCCCTCTTTACACTATAGATACGCGAAACTAACTCTTTTGGCTAGGCATGAATAAGATGATGTTCAAAAGTGTCGATAATGGATTGCGGCAGCTCAAATTAAAGGTGATGCTTGCCTGCACATTTGTGGAAATATTACAACTTATAGAACGAAAAAAATATTGTTTAACTTATTAGAAGCTTCAAGCTCAAAAGGATTGATGTTCAGCAGTATTTACCTCCATGGCAATCCTTGTCACAAACCCAAAAGATGTGATTCTTGCTAGAAAATTGTTAAAGTTGAAAGTTACGATACATCTCAATGTGTTAGGATTTAAGCAAAGGTACTACGAATTCCTTGAGCTTATATGAATCAATAGAATTTCTAAGACTTTATAAGCTTGATTGAACATTTACAAGCACTGCATAAATGTTAACTACTCCTCTCTTTTTCAAATGGAAAAAAAATCTCATTTCTCCTATTCATATGATAAGTGTTTTTTCTAAAATTTATTTGACAATTAAAAAGAACAATTAAACTCTCACTCCTTTTTTAAAGAAAAGTATATATGTATGTATTAACAAAGAGAGGTGCAATAGAATCTAAAAGTGACTCGAAAAGAGTCTTAGACATAAGAGGAACATGTTGTACATAAGCTTCCACTAATAAACAGGTTACAAGATAACTCAAAAAATTTTTCTTAAATAATAAAATGTGAAAGATAAGATAATAATAGTCGCATTGAACACATTGCAAGGCTATATGTGTAACTATACTTTATAACTCAAATTTTCTAGCTTTTCCTTGCTCAAATGATCAAATATTCAAAAATCTCAGACCAATCAAGAAGACTATGATCAACTTGGTTTAAAGAGATCAGCATTTGTGCATCCAATGTCTCAAGTCTTAGGTTATTTATATCAATTGTCTTAATTTTTTTTTGCCTTGAAATTCCTCTCTCTTGAATAGCGCAATAAGCTCTGGGAAAATTTTAAACTATTCATCTATATTTATTGTGCAAAACGTGTATGTCTTCTTTATACTTTTATCATCATCAATAGCTTATTTTTTCTCCTCCATTTTTCTTGAATTCTAAGATACTTATCTTAGTCATTTTAAAGGGTGCATGTCTCTTTAAGTTCGTGATGCCTTGAAGTTCAACATAGAATGTCTTTAAGCTCAATATGCCTTTATGTGAATTGGGATGAATGAATGTCTTTAAATTTGAGATGTCCTTACATTTGGGACTGCTCTCCGTGGAATCCATGAATTTTTAACTCCAACATGTCCTTAGATGTGTCAATGTTCTCTTAGGTCCAAGTCCCATATGTGCTTAGATGTCTTTAAGTGCTAAATATCCATGTCTTCCTTAAGTTCATGATATCTTTAAGTCCGAGATTCTTTTAAGTTCGAGATATCTTTAACTCCAAGATATGCTTTTATGTGTTTAAGTACAAGATGTTTTTATGTTTTTTGAGATTTCTTTAAGTTCGAGATATTCTTAAGCTCAAGATGACTTGTGTCTTTAAGGCTGAGATGTTCTTATGTTCGTCGAGATATCTTTAAAGTCCCTATGTTCAAGATGTCTTTTAAGTTCGAGATGTTGTTATGTTCGTCAAAATGACTTTAACTTTAAGTTGTTCTTAAGTTTGTTATGTATGTCGAGATGTCTTTAAGTTGAGATGTCATTATTTTTAAGTTTGTTATATACATCGGGATGTCTTTAAGTTGAGATGTCATTATTTTTAAAATGTGTAAGTCCAGAATGTTACTAAACTAACAAACTTTCATAATTAATAACTTCCACAGTTGAGCGTGACGTACATACATAGTCACTAAACCATAACGTATTATTTCATGATTGAAATTGAGACAAACTCTCCTAAGATATCACCAGCCAAATCCAATAAAATAGATAATTATACAAGCTTTCACTTTAAATCTTGCATGTTTAATTTCTCTTTCATTTTGATCCTTTTGGCAGCTTTTGGTTTTTTGAATGATTGAGACTTTCTTGTAACGAAATGAGAGACCCTTGCTTTCTCTAATTTCTTTTTCTTAATGGTTTGACACTTTCTTTGTATGGAGTTTCCAAAGCCATCTTGCATTGCCTTTAAAGTAACATATCATTTTACTCAAGCTCCATAATATGCTCTTAAGTTATCTCCAGTACAATAAACAAGTATTATATAAGCTACAGTTATAGATCTTAAGTTAAAAAAGAATCATGAAAAGTTATCCATAAGAGAATCGAATCATGAGACAATGATAAATGGGGATACCTAAAAAGTGACGAGTGAGACGTGTAACATCAGAAAGTTAGTTGTAGTATAATTCGATCCACTCGTCAACAATAGTGGTTGTTGAGATGGCAGTAAAAATCATCACTTTGGTTTTATTTTCATAAAAATTAGCTCTTTGTGTCCAATCATAAGTGCATCATGCTCACTTTGCATCACCATCATGCACGTAGTAAAAGAAGCCAAGCTTGCTTTCGCTTCGAAACTTAGCATCTTGTATTCCTCTCCTAAAATAAAAACATTGGCATTAAGTGTATCAAAAGCTCGTTACATTGCATGCTCTAATATAGTCTTTCTTACCATATTCTTTCTAAACTCACTCTCTTTTAGTATGTCCATGTATTAAAAATAAGAGAGTGTCATGTTCATGAGCTTATGCGAAAGCAATCATAAAATAGTATGTGCTTATCCAATAATAAACCTTGCCTTAATGGTGCATGAAATGATTTGATAGTACTATTAGTCTCTTGATTCGCATGTAGCATTGTTTGCATGGCTCACATATATGCAAGTTCTTGTAAATGGCCATGCAAACAATGGCACATGTGAATCAAGATACGAATGGTATCATTATTGTGACAAGCGCATACTATTTTGAAAGAGGATGGATTGGGTTCTGTATAAGCTTATGACTATGGCGCTTCCTTAATTTTAGTACATGGACATGCTAAAGAAAAGTGTGACAATAAAGGCTATATTTGTGTACTTAGTACAATGGGCCTTAGATATACTTGACATCAATGTTCATTCTTTGGGGGAGAGAGAGATAAATATGTTAAGGGTAAAGGAAGCCTTACTTTTTCTATTATATGTATAATGGTGACACAAACTGGGCATGTTACACTTATGATTAGGCATAGATAGAGAATTTATGTAAATACCAAGCCAAAGTTATGATTCTTATTTCCATCCCGATTCCCAACAACAACAATTGTTGACAATTGTCTCAAACTATACTACAATAACTTTTTGGATGGTACACCTCCAATCATTACTTTTCAGGTAGACTCATTTATTACTATCTCATGTTAAAATCTCTTATCAATAGCTTTTTAGGATTCTTTTTCGGCTTGTAATTTGTAATTGTAGCTTGTATAATGTTGTGTATTTTAGTAGAGGCAACTCAAGAGGACATTGCGAAGATTGAGTACACTGGTACATTCTCCTCTGATTTCATAAGTTTTCATTTTGACAGAGCACTCTTTGTTATTTTCACACCAACTATGTCTTTGTAGTTGCTAAGACTTGGCATAAAGAGAAGGATTTCAATCGCCATTGAACTAGAGGTTTCCAAGACATGTAAACGTGGAGCTTATGACAAAACGTGCTAGTGACATCTGCAAGTGTGTGACTATAGGAACATGGAGGGAGCTTGTAATGGATGGCTTTGTACATGCATTAGAAGTTATCAATATGTAGAGTGTATTTCTACGATATATGTTTTCTCAAGCTTATGATGACTCAAATTTTCTATAGTAAATGCATGTACCATTGTGTTTGTCATATGAGACGATGATTTCTTACTCTCTCAACTAGACGGCATGACCATTTTGCACTTGGAGGATCCAAAGAAAAGGTCAAGAGATATGACCTTGTGTCCCTCAATTGCTTTAGGATGACTTTGTCAACTCTATACAAAGGAAGCATCCAAGCATTAAGACAAAGGGATCAAAGAATGCAAAGGTGTCACATCCCATTATAAGATAATCTGAGCCATTCCAAAAAATAAAAGCTTTCAAGATGCTAGAGAAATTAGACAAGCAAGATTCAAAGTAAAAGCTTGTATAATTGTCTATTTGATTGCATTTAGCTTATGACATTTTGAGAGTTTATATCTTTATTTTAACCATTGAATTCTATTTTATTTTGATGTTATGGTTTAGTAACTCTGTGTGTAACTTATATTGTAAGATCAACTTTGAAAGTTATTGACTATGAGGGCTTCGTTGTATAGTCACTTTCTTGGTTTAGTGGCGTCTACACTTAAAGACATGTTAGACATAAGGATATCTCAGACTTAAAAGCATCCCGAGGATATAACAAAATTAAGGATATCTCAAAGTTAAAGACATCCCAATGAACATAACAAACTTAATAACATTGCGAAGTTAAAGACATCCCAACGAATATAACGACATCTCAGACTTAAAGACATCTTGAACATTAGAACATCTCAAACTTTAAAAATATTCCGACAAACATAAGGACATACCGGACTTAACGATATATTTATAGCCCATCTTTGAGTTAAAGATATCTTGACCTCAAGAGAATGTCAAATGTAAAGACATCTTGACAAACATAAGGATATCTTGGACCTAAAGACATCTAAGCACATCTTGGAGTTAAAGAAATCTCAAACTTAAAGACATTTCGTACTTAAAGATCTCATGGAGTTAGGGAGAACATAGACAGTTAGGACTTAAAGACATCTAAGTACATCTGAGACTTAAAGATATTTAGGACTTAAAGAGAACACTGGCATCTTGGATTTAAAGTCATCTAAGCACATCTCGAACTTAATGACATCTAAGAATATATATTTGAGTTAAAGATTTCACTTAGAGACATCCCACTTATGGCACCAGACTCTTTTTGAGTCAATTTTCATTCTACTATACCTCCCTTTATTTAATACATATATATATTTCCTTGAAAAAATGAGAGATATCTTCATTGTATTTTTTATTTGTCAAATGAAAATTAAAAAATATATATCACATGAAAAAGAGATGGGATATTTTTTTTCCTTACTTCAAAAGGAGAGGGAAAGTTGAAATTTAAGTATTGCTTATAAGTCTTCAATCAAGCCTGCAAAGTCTCAATAACCCTATTGATTCATCCAAGTGAAAAGAATTCTTTGTTTGCTAAAATCCAAGCATGTTGAGATGTATCGTGACTTTCAACTTCGGCGATTTTCTTACAAGAATCACGTCCTTTGGATTTGTGACAAGCATTGCCACAGAGGTAAATATATTATCGGACATGAATCATTTTGAGACATGAATCTATTGCACGAGGATGGTAAAAACAAAGACGTCTATGATATAAAAAAGGGCTGTTATCAATGTGCTTCTCGATGAGATGGTTGTGAGCGTATTGATCATCATCACCTAACTAAAATCTCTGCACCAATTGAGAAATTCTTGGATGTGGATGGGTCATCAGGACTGCATTTGTGGGGCACTCCGAGTTGGGACCATGTAGGAGGAGCTGAAAATGACAGAAAGAGTTACATAACAGATAGCCCTTCCCACCTCTGTGTTGCCTCCTCTCTCGCTGCTACGCTTGGCTTTCCTTGCCCTACCTCCCTAGTATCCCAACTCTACTCCCCGTGTCCTCTTCTCTGTCCCCTGCTTCACATTGTTGTCCCTTGCATCACCTTCCTACCTCACCACTTGTCTCCCTACTTGCTAATCTTGCTCTCACCTCACCACCTTCTCCTCTCTCCATTGTCCTCATCTCACCTTCATATCCCAACACTTTCCTTTCCTACCCTCCCACTTACTTTTCGTTCTTCCATCTCCCATTCTTGCTCCCTTGCCTCCCATTCCTATCTCCTCTATCTCCCATTATGTGTTTCCAATCCCTTCCCTTTCAGCCCATCTCCTCTTAGCCTCTCTTGAGGATTTTCTTAGGATTAAACATTACTTTCTTAGGATAAATATCATTTTCTGCCAGCTTGAATATTAGTGTATTGTGTTTCCAAATTATTGCTTTCCTTCAAACAAATGTCTTATATTTTTTACAGTTGAATATGTGTTTCATAATGACATCATGTAACCTCCAAATAATCTGCTTATGATGCTATCTGAATTCTACATTTTTTATCTTCTTTATCAGTGACTCATCTCTCATGCAATCAAATCTGTTTTTTGTGTTCAAATCTTGATTTTAGAAGTAGTAGTCTTTTCCATGCTGATTTTGATTTAGTCTGCTACAAGTCTTGTGCAACCCCTTCAACTATTCATAGCATAATCCTGCTATTCTGTGATTATTTTTGTATTGTGTACTCTACTAGGTGTAACTTAAGATGCTTGGACTCTGCTTTTCACTTCTGATTCCAGATTTTACAACTTTGGCAATTTGATGCAGATTTTGATGGCCTAACAACCCATGTGTGATTTGACAGGTCCTTGTAGGTCTAGACTGAACTAGGGGGAGGGGTTTGACGGCAGTGCTTAGCCCAATCCGGCCTTGAAAACCTTTGGTCCTTTGTGCTACCCACAAGCACTAGGGGCCACCCAACAAGGACGTTGGCTGATGCACGGGTTGTTCTCAGTAGCTCGCACAGGGCCTAGGCAGAGCTTAAGAGGCTGCACTCAGTAGCACAAACACTATGCGTAGGCCTAGGCGGGGCTTAGAAGATTCTACGACAGAGAATATGAGGCGGGGTTGCGCAGGTTATAACAATGCAAATGATATGCGCAAATAGAGACAAAAGAAGAAGAAGAAAAAACATATATTACCATCTTTGAAAGGTCTCACAGGCCTATGAGACCAAAAAAATGCATTCAATGTCGATCCAAATACCGATCATCATGGGCTGGTGTGCAGGGTACACTAAGACCTTACAATATGCTAGGTACTAACAAACAACCTGACCTTGGTGGCAAAGGATGGAAAAACATTTAGTGTCTCTCGCGGCTACTTGGGGACATGCAATATAGGATTGTTGTTTCTTCATATTGCTGAATATTGGGTCCACCCTTTTTGGCTCTCCCACCGAAGTATTTTATTTCTCATGATCGGGTTGGGAGTAGGGATTTAGCTCACCTCTTGATTTATGAAACTCCTCTTCAATAATTTGCTATAGCTGTAGTACCTTGATTTACACTTAATGCTGGAAGCTCAAGATAGTGAAGGATAAAATTGATTTAGCAAGGAGGGAACTCGACTTAAAGAAGGGTAGAGTGAGAGAGAGAGAGAGAGAGAGAGAGAGAGAGAGAGAGAGCACATTAGGGGTTAAAAGTAAGGGCGAGCCCCCTCAAAGGTTTTTCAGGCTAGTGTCTTGAGGTGCAGATAGAAGGGACACCTTGCTAGGTACTTCACGAGAGGCTTGAGCAGGTCTCATCCCCCACCACTAGAGATGCAGGGATAGCATAGCAATATGCAGGAGGCTGGGACCT
The DNA here is from genome assembly GCF_047967505.1 of Dipteris shenzhenensis. NCBI lineage: Eukaryota > Viridiplantae > Streptophyta > Polypodiopsida > Gleicheniales > Dipteridaceae > Dipteris > Dipteris shenzhenensis. Next base: position 49,635,870 of record NC_141600.1, on the reverse strand, counting down.
GACGACCATCCAAGTAGACACAACATCAGTCTCAGCGCCCGCAGTCTGATTCCTAGACTCTTGGGTTAAGCCTTTTGAGGGGAGGTGGACCAAGGTGGGGAAGAAGAAGCAGAGTAAGTGGGCCAGAAAGAACCAATGACAGTGTGCCAATCATAAGAGGCAAGCATAGGAGGCTGCGCAGTCACAGGGAGATCAGCCCAGAGGTCCCCAGACAGGCACATCACGAGATCTAGAGAGAGGGCCTTTGTCCTTAGGACATTCTTTAGGCTCCTCTGGAGGTAAGACTTCATACCCACAAGACCCATCTCACAGTAGCAGCAGGAGTAGAAACCAGAGGATTTTAGCATGTCAGGGCCCATAGCCCCTTCGACCCACACTCCCTGGAGTGTGGAGGAGGACTCTCAGAGGCCTCACAGACCTTTACCGCAGCGATGTCCGCTTCCGACAGCAATAGATACGACCTAGCCTCCCCCCCACCCCTACCAGACCTTGCACCTTCAGTCACCCAGGACCTGCTAGTCCCCTCTCCACAAGCCCCCTCCACATCTCACACCCCTTGTCGCTACCACCTATAGTGATTACCCTCACCACTCACCGCCCTGCTCTTTCTCCTCAGCCAGTAGCAGCCTCGCCTGGAGTCTCTTCCTCATGTACCCCCCCCTTGGATCTGCATCGGATCCCATGTCTATAATGAAGGCCAAAAGTGGGTTAAGTTAGTGGGGGTTGGGATAATTAGTATTTGGGGTATTTGCAGGATAGAAGGTTCTAAAGGGATTGGGAGGTACTATGTAAGTATCATCCTCTCATGTACAAGGCACCTTTTGATGTGGCATCTAATCCTATCTACTCGCCCTCCTCCTTTCTGCTACCTACTGCCTATGCTCACTCACTCTTCCTCTCTTCCCTACTCATTCTCTCTCGCTTCCTCTCCCTCTACCCTCTTTTCCTCCTATCTCTCTCTCTCCTCTCCTCTTCCCCCTTTCCTGCCATCTCAGTGCTTCACCAATTCAGCCCCGATCACCTCCATTGCATTGATATCATAGCAATGCTCTCTGGCACCTTTGCTTCACCCCTTTTTTAGAAACATGGTGAAAGGGGGGAGAGAGAGAGAGAGAGAGAGAGAGAGAGAGAGGGGGGGGGGGGTGTGAGGAAATAATTCTCAAATGAGACATGTCAAAGAATGCTTTCATTCATTCATCAAGTATGACAAGACAAGTGAAGTACAAGCCTTATGTAGGCTACTCACTCACACACTAGCACCTAGTGCATATGGGATAAGTCCCATGATGACACGTGGCACTCACACAAGACACACACACATAGACTAGTACTAGATCACCTAGTACTGCAAACCAACACAATCTTTGACTATGATATCTCCAACACCCTTCTTCAGAGCAAAGAGTGTGAGACCCAACATGCAAAGAGTAGACCGATCCCCCCTCCACCGTGACACAACCCCGTAGGATTTGGCCCTATCACTAACCTAGAATCTCATCCTCAATCCAACCAGAATCATAGTGCAAGCGCCTCAATCCTCCCGACCACCCCCGAGAATGTGGGCTACAGTTCGACTCATCCTTGAACTAAAAAATTTTAGGTTAAGATCGAGGAATCATTGTTCGAACAACCCCATCAATTGAGCCCCTCGAGGTGAATTTCTGGGTTGCAATTTCTATCAACCCCAATTTCTTGAATTACTTAGTATTTAGAAAATCCCTCAACAGAATACCCTTGTAATTCAAAATCTTGGGTTGAAATACGTGACAGACTTTCCATCGTAGAACAATTAGGTATCCATTCATAACTCATGATGAAAGAATCTTCATGGAAGTATCAATGGGCAAAATTCTGACCAAAGATATGCTCCCCTGATCTATCCTCGAAATGCCCCTACATGAGGATAATCAATAAAAAATCCATTGGCTATATGCAGTCAATGGTACTATTCTAGACATGTATATAGTCAACCATCATAGGAGTAATATCCTATGTGATCCAAAGAGTACGAAAATAGCCATTCTGAGATCTCTTAAAACAAGATCCACTATCGGATATCCTGTGTAAACTTGTGCACAATAAACCGCTCCGATCACAAGATATAATAAACCGCTCCGATCATAGGATCATCCAGTTCTTAGGATCTCTCATCTAGGAACACCAAGTTCCAAACAAAGCACTGATAGACCATCATCAAAAGAGATGTGGTAACCCTCCTTGAGATTAAGCCTAGACTATGGAGCTCCAAGGTTGAACCCAAAAAATACATGGCTTCTCTCAGGATAAAGAATCTCAATTCAGCCTACTTGTACTTCATCCTAGAGGTCCTTGGCTATTATTTCATGCTGGATTATTCCACCACATCAGAGAATCTTAAAAGTAACATACCTTAGTGTCCAAGTATACTACAAATAAAAAACTCAGTGGACAATATGAGTGAATCATGGTAGCCAATCCCTCTTCAACTTAGACCATCCCAAATTGAGTCAGGGTGGTAAACCATTCTTAATCCTTTTCTTAATGTGATTATATCACCCCCTTGTGTTACAATACCCCAACCAATAGGTCAAAGAAGAAAACCAGTAGGTAGCATTCCTAACAACTCTTGAATCCTGACTATCCATGACCTCGGGCTAAAAGAGTGAGAATCACAATGACCTCGCTTTTGGACATGATTCAAAGAAGGTATCCCAACAAGACACACCCTGGTCTAATCAATAGGAACCTTCATATGTCCAAATGGTAACTTGAAGAAACATCATAACTCACAATCACATCGAGATCAAAACTTCAAATAGAAACCAAACAGGAATTTATGCACCAAGATTCGAGAAAGGCAAATCCAATTGTCTTAGTTAAGTCCAGTGTAAGATGTAACAAAGACTCAGGCATCCTCAATGTACCATATATTTAAAAAACTTCAAGATATATGGAACAAAAGTACACGTTATATAATTTGAGAAAAACCAATCAAATTATAAATGCCACTTAGTTACAAATCAAAATCAAATTAAGCAAAACTCTATCAATTTAATAACAATATAATTTAGAGCATAGTTCATACAAAATTGCGAAGCTTCTTGAACCAAGAGTAGTTCAAAAGATCCAGTCGAGCAGAAAATAATTAGGTGTGGTCAAAACTGAGGATTTCGACTTCTTCATTGCTTCTCAATAACTCGGAAGCAGTACAAACTATGATATCTCCAACACCCTTCACTTTGCATCTCGGATTCTTATAGTTGCTACGCCAATATTTGATCGATAGAGTATCTGCAATCAGCATCAGCTATAGAGTTCCATCGATGACCCTTTCCTAGCCATGAACGCAGAACTTTGGGTATATGTTGCAAGGCATGTCCGGGCCTATTCATTAGGCAACTACAAGCTCCAGCGAGCCCTCTTGCTACCCAAGCATCGCTTAGGCCTATATCTCTCATGCCTTCAAGCCGTAGGCTTGTTAGCTGTCGCCCGTCAACCGTCAACAAGTAGTCCCATTTGCTGCCCACTGAGCACAGGTAGCTCGTTCGCTGCGCGCAGGTAGCCGTTCGCCGCCCGTCATTTCCAACAGGGAACCCGTCTCGTCTTGCCACTGCTTTGGTTTTCTAATGCCTCTGCTTTTCGTGACCCCGTGACCGTGACGCATTTGACACCTCTGCCAATAGACTGTCAGCCCGATCTTTTACCCGCTAGAGACCTGCTCGACTGGTAGTCTGCAACTGGCACTTTGACGCCTCCAAACTACCGCTTCACCATCGCCTCAACCATCGAGGCCTGACCGGCAATCAGTATCGCCACCCCGTCAAAACACCTTGCCATGGTGCCGCCGTCACCTCCGCCCAATTCAGCTTATCCAAGAACCTTAGGAAAAAAAATCAATTGGTAGATTAGGTTAACCTGAGTGAGACTAGGTCGAGGTTAGTTAGCTGGGTTAGATTAGTGGATTAGTTAACTATGGTTTAGTAAGTGAGGCTTGGGTTAGGTTAAATTAACAAGGTGACTTAAGTATCCTAGGTTAGTGTACTAATTGTCCTTAGGCGATTTAGGGAAACCCCCTTCCAAAAAAAAAGAAGAAGAAGAAGAAAGCAGAGGGCAAGAAAGTCAATTTTTGCAGCCTCTTCTCAAGGCCTTCCATAGCCCATTCAGGCTCCATTTTGAAGCCTCTTCATCGACCTCTTTCTCAAGCCTTCTCCATGGACATTCGAGTCTCCATTACTTTTTCAGCTTTGAGACAAGCAGAAATTGAGCACATGTGCATGTATTTGGCACAGTGGGATAGCCACGAAGGTTTAATACACACCATGGGATAGCCATATGCGTATAAAGGGAACATGGGATGCTATACCTATAGTTTTGGATAGCTTATGCAGGGCTTTATGTAGCATGCAAAAAGTTTAGGGCACCTTCAAAGTGGGGATGATTCACAACTGCATGGAATCCTTTTGATTACCATCCACAACATGTTGTACCCCATTACATTAGATGTATTGCATCGGGTATTTTTTCCTTTTGGGCTTATTGAGAAGATTGTTATGCATCAAGTTTCAGGTGGACTGTAAGCTATAATGCATTTTGCCTCACAAGCTAGTGCACTGCAAGCACGAAATACCTTGCATGGCCGGGATATATATGATGGTGGTTGTACCTTACATATTCAGCTGTTAGATTTGACAGCAATGTCCTATGCTAAATGTCAAGATACAAATGCCATAGAGTAGCACATTGTTGGAGCTATGATGCTGAGGGGAGTGATGTGAAAGGCTATGCAAGCCTATAACAGTAGAAACCCAACATCTGGGGAGAATGTAGTCAGGCCATTGCTTGTAATATAGTCTAGCCATGTTATGCCACTCCCTAGCATGCAGCCAAACCATGCTTTAGAGCCATGGATGATGCCTTTGGATGCAGGACAAAACTATGGTCATTGTCAAGTGACTGCAGCTGCAAATACTAAAGGATGTTGAGAAGTATTCTAATGAAAATAGCAGCTTAAATGGCTATGAACAACAAGAATCAAAAGCTATCATTTGGGAGCACCCAAGGGCATACCTCCTTGCTTTGCAATGCACATGCTTGATGGCACAAGTGTTGGAACTTGGGAAGAGAGAAGAGCTTCATCATGGAGGTGAGTGAGAACACATGAGATATAGCAATGGGTGTTCTGTTCATTGTGAGAGGGACGTCCCTCTTTTATAGAAATGGAGAGAGGGTGGCCTAAATCAATGGCACCTCTCCTACATCAAAGGAGGTAGCTCCTAAATCATAGGAACTCCACAATCATAGGCACCACCCCATGTGGGGGGACCTTTGCATTACATCATCACCTGTGTCATGGTCTATGCCACTAAGTGTGCCTCTTCTACACACACACACACACAACCATATGACTGCTAGTGGATGCACACATGCTCCTAGCAAGTCCTTGATCACACATATCCCAACATACCCCCCCTCAAGTGTCTGCCTCATGCTATGTCAAGGATACATCTAGTCTCATAGTTTCTCATGCCATCTCATGGTGGTCACACATGGCCATCTCATGGTGGTCAATGATAAATCTAGGTCTAGGATCTCATGCTAGCAAAGGTGCCCAAGGGTCAAGGTTTACAAAAATGGGATAGACCCCCCCAAATGGTTCTCTCTCTTGCATGTATAAGGATTAATCATAGGCCTTTGTGTGGACCTAGTTTCTCATGTCTGCAAGAGTGGTCCACATCATATGGTGACCAGAGGTGATTTACAAAGACTATATGGACTAAAGAAAAACCATAACATTCTTTTTGGAGTACTAATCCAGGCAGAGAACCTCAAAATTGACATGCTTATGCTTATGCATGAGCATATGTCTCCTTCTCCTCTTTTCCTCTCTCCTTCTCCCCCTCTTTCCCCTCTTCTTCAAAAAATTTTCTCATAGGATTCCTTGCTTTATGGAATGTTGAAATCATAGCAAGGAACAAATTTCATTGGATCAAACATACACATGTATCAAGAAGTTGGCATCAAATTGAGTCATATAATTAAGTTTCTCTTATGTGCTTAATTTTAACTTGGTCTTCATTCTCATTGGTAATTGCATGCATGTAATCAAACAGCACATGAATCGGCTCAGGAGATGAGTGATCAAGATGCAGTGATAGCAAGGCTTGAAGATCCACTGTACAGAGGGAGAGAATTCCTGGCTCAGATAGTGGATTTCTTACTTATTGGACATCTACCTTAGGAGATTAAAAAGAGTTAGAAATATCACTCCATACGGAAGAGTAGACAGTATATGATGATTGATGATGAGCTTTACATGAGAGGGGCTAATCAGATTTTGAGGAGAGTGCCTTGGAGAGAAGAAATATATTATATACTGTCATCTTGTCATGAAGGAGCTTGCGGAGGACACTATGCTTTTAAGATTACACTGCAGAAAATACTTCTAGAGGGTTATGTGTGGCCTTCAATACAAAAGGATGTGCAGCATCGGTGTAGATCCTGCCATGAATGTCAGAGGATGGGAAAAAGAATTCTTAAAATTGAGCCGATAAATATTATGCTGGTTTATGATATTTTTGAGAGATGGGGAATAGATGCAGTTGGTCCTCTACCCAGAACTGCCAGAGGGAAATGTTATATGGTGTTGACCGCAGTGGAGTATTTATCAAAATAGGAAGATGTGAAGGCAGTAAAAAGAGTGAACAGCAAAGGGGTTGCTGATTTTATTTATGAACACATATGTTGCAGATTTGGAATTCCCCTGGAGTTACTTTCAGATAATGGTCCAAGATTCAGAGGAGAAGTGACGGATTACTTGTGCAGTAAGTTGAATATAAATCATAAGTACATCACTCCATATTATAAACCTAAAATACACATTCGATATTGTTATAAGGCCTAATGCAATGGTTGAAAAGCATAAAAATAGGCATTAAAGTTGCTTAGTACGACAAAGACGTCCAAAAAATGAAAGATGAAAAGACTACTTCATATTCCCTTGAGAGTGGGAGTGAAACCTTGAGGACATATAATTTGAGAATTATATTGACATATGTAAAAGCATAGGTTATTTGGCCCTTGCACTCCATCACTAATGCATAACATTATGATGTAGGTTACATAATCTTAGATGTCTTGGCCCCCGGGGGATTCACAAGAGGAAACTTATGATATCACGTGAGTGTACAATAGGGGGTTTTTTTCAATGAGGCATAAGCTTATACATTAGGGGTGGGGGGCCTTTTATTTTTTCCCAATATTGAATTTAAGTTAGGGGGGCCATGCCATATTTAAGCGGGGGGGACATACTATAGGCTACCTTGGATAACTAGTCCAAACAAGTTTGGTTTTGTGTATGGTTTTAAATAGTCATAGGGAAAGTAATCTAAATTTTCTTATTGTGTGATCTAAATGCTTGAGAAAGAATGTAGATTTAAGGAAAGGGGGGACATAATAGAATTTTGGTGGTATCTTATAAGCTTAAATAGGGGTGTTTTATCATCCTACATGGATCTTAAATAGGGGGTTTTCTTGAAGTTCATGCACGCAGGTGACGTCCCCCTTTCATGAAGAGTGAATCCCCCGGGTCTTGGCCCTTGCACTCCATCACTAATGCATAACATTAGATGAGAATTAGGTTACATAGGCTTGGGATAGTTAGACATACTCATTTAACTTCTTGGGGATAGAGGATGACGTGAAGAGGCTGATCGATAGCTTTCGGGTTTGCATCCACACCATGGTATCGAGCTGTCTCATATGACCAGATTTCTAGCCATCCAATCGCCCAAGCTTTCGAGGTACCTTTTGACTCTAGGTTTTTCCATCAGCTTGGACCTTTTAACTTCATTGAGAAACCTAACAAAATCATTATCTCTTTGGCGGATCATTCTGCATACCGTCTCGACACTGACTTGGTCCATGGCGAAGTATGTGAACCACTGCCAGAGGACATTGTAGGTTCACTAATATTTTGTGATTGCTGCTCTGAATTCTATGCAGCATTACCATTTTGTGCATCTACATCATCAATCACATTTACTGGTTTATACTAGTTGCTCATCTCATAAAAAACAACATCTCTACTCATTGTAAACTTACGAGTAGAAGGTTTATAGCATCTATACCCTTTCTGCTATAGAGAATAACCAATAAAGATGCACTTCTCAGCTTTTGGATCCAACTTGGACCTCAACTCATCTGGCACATGAACATAGGCAATGCAACCAAAAATTTTCAAATGAGAAAAATCTAGTTTCCTACCAGTATACATCTCCTCTGGCGTCATGCCATGTATTGCTGCAGTGGGAGTCCTATTCATTATGTAAGCTATTGTAGCAACTGCTTCAGCCTAATAATAATCTGGTAGGTCTTTTTCATTTAGCATGGCCCAAGATACCTCTCCAATATGCCTGTTTTTCCTTTCTACAAGTCCATCTTGCTGTGGGGTATGATTGCATGAATATTGCTGCTTTATGCCATGCTCCTGCAGGAACCTTGCAAACTCATTTGAGAGGTACTCTCCCCCTCCATCTGACCTTAGGCATTTTATTTGCAGGCCTGTTTCTTTTTCAACCATAGCTTTAAAAGCTTTGAAATGCCCAAACACTTCACTTTTCTTTTTCGTAAAATACACCCAAACTTTTCAGCTGTAGTCATCAATAAAAGTGACAAAATAATGACAGCCTCCAATAGATGCAGCTTTAGTAGTCCACACATCAGAGTGGATTAATTCCAATGGCTTCTTACTCTCTTAAACATGTCTAGGAAATGGTTTCCTTGCCTGTTTTCCAAATTGACAGGCTTCACATACCTTATGCATTTCTACATCCTTGAATTTAGGCAATCCTGCAACAATATTTTGGCTCTGCATTGATTTAAGTCAGTGTACATTAACATGACCAATGCATTTATGCTAGATATCAATATCTGCAACTACACCGGTCCCATGTGCAAACATTGCTGCACTCAATTCAGGCATGTCCGCATCCAACGTAAACATCCTGCCCTTCTTCTTTCCTTTTGCTATCAAGCGACCGTTATTTTTCATATCCTCAACAAAGCATCCATGAGGATTAAATCTGACCTGCAAGCCCTGCTCAACCATTTGACCAATAGAAACCAGGTTCTTAGTGATATTGGGGACATGAAATACATCAGATAGGTATTTCTTTTTCCCATCCTACATAGACAAAGGAATTCTACCAATCTGCACAATAGGATGTGTAGTATCATCACCAGTCTCCACAAATCCTGGTCTTTCCATTTTCTAGCTTGCATCCTGCATCCATTCTGCATGACCTGTCATGTGGTTTGATGCACCTAAGTCAACATACCACACATCATTGCTTTCTTGTGCACTTGTCACAGAATTGGTCATGTGTTGCACCATAAATAGATGCTCATTTTTGCCATCACCCTGTCTACTAGAAGATGCATAATTCCCTTGTTGCAATTTTCCATTCATGATGTCATTCTACTTTTTATAGCAGTCTTTAGCCATATGACCCATTTTACCACAGTAGTAGCATTCAACATTGCTATTTGCACTTTGGCCTTTTTGCCATCCACCACGACCTCTTTGGCTCATCCTGCCCCTAGAGTTACCACCTCCTCCTCCATAGGACTGGATTTCTTGAGTTTGCTGCATATTCTGATTTCTACCATGGCCAGATCGGCCTGCTCTACCTCTTCCAACATTTGAGTAGAAGATAGTTTCTTTTGAAGTTCCTCCTGAAGAAGATGCACCACCATTTCTCTGCTCTTTAGAAATTAGAAGAGCAGACAACTCCTCAAAATCAGGAAATTTTTCACAGACGGCAGTGGATGTCCGGAACTATGCATAATCCTTTCCTAGACCATTCAAGGTCACAGAAACTAAATCATCATCTTCCACTGGCAACCCAATGGAGGCAAGTGCATCTGCAATTTTCTTCACCTTCATGTGGTAGTCATTGATGCTCATATTTTCTCTCTGCACATTGTGCAACTCCTGCTTGAGCTGCATTTTCTTGGCTTGCATATTTGTGTTGTACATTTTTGCCAAAGTATCCCATGCCTCCTTTAATGGCGTACTTGCATCCTGAATATGCACAATCATAGAATCTGAAATACTAATAGACAGCCAGTACATAACTTTTCTGGCTCTCTCATGCCATCCTGTAAATGCCTGCATTTTCTGTTGATTGGGAACATTAGGAAGAACTGGTTCTTCTTCATTTTCTGTAATGAACTCGCACTAGCATTTTCCCATAAGGAAATTCCTCATTCTAAACTTCCATGCTTGGAAGTTGTTCTTGTCAAGCTTTTCAGTGACAATCTATGAAAGAGAATCACACGCCATTACAGAACACTGCAGAATATTTTGTCACTGCAAAAAACACAGCTTTTGCCTCACAAAGTCAAATCTATAAAACTGACAAAAGTAGTATTTGACCACACAGTCACTTCCTAGTGATGATTTTGCATGAACAAGCAATAAGGATGATTCTGTAACTCCCAATATCTCTGCGCACAGGCATACCATGCAATTTTTGTGGCAACTTTTCACCAACCTGCAGAGCAGTGGTCGCACAGAAAAAACAGGGCCTTTTTCTCAATGCTTGCAGAGAACTTCCGCCTCCAAAACGGGCCCCGAAATGGCCTCGAATCAAAAAAATAAAGTCACCCAGGGCTTTGCCCAACCCGCAGCATATACTGCCCTCTCGCCACACCACGAAGGGCATCTCAATCTGAGACAATGCACTCTTGCACTTTTCGGCTGTGCTACGTGCAGAGATTTGCTCCCAAACTCGAAAAAGGAAAGCAACACTGGTCCTCTTACCAGGACACCGTGAACTTGGTTTGCTTTCTTGAGCTCCTTACCATGAACCAGGCTCTGATACCATGTGAATATAGTGGGAGAGAAGGAAGGAGTCTCACTTGCGGCTTTCTCACATACACAATGGGGGAATACACACAAAGATGGAGGCTGAAAACAGTTTTTCTCTTCTTAGTTGTGAAAGCCAAATGAACTCTAGTACAAAGAAATAGAAGAACCCTATATGTGGGTCTCAAACCAAACTTAGCTAGCTAAGGTGGCATACTAACTGAGCCATGAACTAGAGTACATAAGGATAGCTATCATCTAGCTATTATTCATGGGCGGTGTACCAACCGCATCTGCAGCTAAAAAGTCGGTGACATAAATGCACAACGGTCACCGTGGCATATCACGAGTGGAGCTCGATATCTCAACACGCAACATATGGCATCACTTGGCTAACTATTTCCCCCTCATTTTCAACACATATTTAGATATTTTGAGACCTATTCAAATTAGAGTTCGAAAAATTTCTCATCTACATTGCCAAGAACCCTACATCCTTTTATTTGATTGCTTGTTTCCAATTTATGTTTAAACTAACTATCCATTCCATTGAAGTATGAGGATGTGAACGAAGATGCCATCAAATATCCTTTTGTGATGGGATAAAATGAGTTCATGTTATGTGAACATCATGTTAGATATCAATGCTCCACTCTCATGTAACTACGCAGGAACCAGCTAACTCTACTTGTAAGCCCCCCATATGAGGAGAAGGCATTTGAGTAGCTCGATTATCCACTAGGTCCTGGTTTGGACACTAGATGGGGGCCATGTGTGGCCTGATGGCTAGATGGAGTTGGCACACTGCCAACTAGGCTACATGCAAGTGCGGGAAGGCATCCCATGACTGACCGCACTGAGGGTAGACGGAGCATTTCCTGGGGCAACCCACTCTCAAGTTTCGGGGCCTGTTTGGAGCCCCAGATGATCCTGGATGGCTTTGGGCTGAATGGAAACTGTAGGTCAATTGCTCTACTTTGCACACCAGTTCTATCGTGTGGTCGGTGGCCTATTTTTGGATCGGGCCATTTTGGACAAACTGGGTCGGTTACCCAATTGGGTCTAATCGACTACAACTGGTGGCTATATAAGAGCAAGCCCGTGAAGCCCCTTTTCATCACTCGCTATAGCAACCGTGATTCCTTAGCATCCAGCCTCCGTCCTCTACTATTTCCAGCACGCCATCGAAGCTTCTCTCACAGAAGTGCATGGTTGGGAGGCAGCGCCATCTATTGTAGCAGTTCTACAGTAATCAAATTTCTGATTCCCCATACTATCTGTTTTCTCTCTTTCGTACGAGATCCTATTATCTGTTGAGCACAGACATTGTATTGTTTTCTTACATGGTATCAAAGCCTGGACTCTAGCAAGAAGATTTGGTAGTGTGTTTCTATTTGCAAGCAGATTGTGAGAGATGGCCCAGCCCGCAAGACTACAAATCCCATCGTTCGGCAAAAGCGAAAAGTTGGACGGCACTAACTATCTACTCTGGAAGTTTAAGATGAAGACCATCCTAAGTGCATACAAGCTTTGGGATACTTCTACTAGGGTGGACATGAAGCCGGTTGCGAGATCGATCCAGCCAATGGAAGACAATAGATAGTACCAACTGCAGATGAGATTCTCGCGTGGACAAGAAGAAATGTAGATGCACTGTGTTCTATTGTCTGTAGTGTAAGTGATTCCATCATGGCGTTAATTCAACATGTCACCACAGCGGAGGAGGCATGGATAGTCTTGAAAAATCAGTACGAGACCATGAATCAGACATAGATTCAGAATCTGGAGACTCAACTCACGAACGAGAAATTGTCTGAGTCTGAAGCGGCAGAGAAGTTCATCACCAGGGTGAAGAATTTGCATGATCAGATGACTGCGCTTGGCATCACCATCACCAATGAGAATCTAGCACAAAGGTGCATACGGATTCTCCCACCAAAGTACGACGGTCTTGTTACGGTGTTGAATATGCAAAACACAAATCCGCCCCTCAACTTTGAGGATTTCAGCGCGATGCTTCTGGAGGAGGAGATGCGTCAAAAGATGAGGACTGGAGAAGATTCGGCTTTCTATGCTGGATCAAAGAAAGGTAAGGGTAAGGACTCTGGCAATCCATCTTCTTTTGATGATAAAAAGAGAAAGAAGAAGATTAAGTGCTTCTATTGCAACAAGGCAGGGCACAAGCAGAATGAGTGCTAGAAGAACATTGTAGATGATGAGAAGAACGGAGTAAAGAAAGAGTCCAACAACAGCGCGTAGGCAATACCAGTAGAGCTGTTCGTAGCAATTGAGGAGATTTGCACTGAGGCAGTTCATGTACCTGCAGATGAACCTTGGATCATTGACAGTGGTGCATCATGCCACATGACCAGTCGGAAGGATTGGTATACCTCTCTACATCCGGTAGGGAATAACATCCTGGTAGCAATCGGCAATGATGCAAAATGTCCAGCAAAAGGAAAAGGTACGATTGCTCTCAAGCCAGATGGAGTTGTAAAATAGTTGTCTGATGTTCTTTATGTGCCAGATATCAAGAGGAACTTGTTGTCCATTCTTGCGATCACGGATCGGGACCTCAAAGTTCAATTCGATAAGAATGGTGCACAGATTCTGAATCTTCAAGGGAAGGTTATTGGTAAAGGTACACGGCGCAACAACATCTACGAACTCTAGCTTTTAGTGCTCGAGCCAATGTGAAGAACACTAAGTTGTGGCATGAGAGGTTTGGTCATCTAAACCTTAGTTCTTTAAAGGAGATGCACAAAAGTGGTATGATTGCAGACCTACCAGAAATTACAGATTTGCCCGATGTATGTGAAGCTTGCATGATGGGTAACCAAAATCGGCAGCCCTTTCCTAAAGACATCTTGGTAGCAGAACGCAAGATGCATGTCATCTATGAAATGGGCAGGAGTATATTGAAAGGGAAAGATTTGCCAAAGACTTTCTGGGCTGAAGCATGTAACACCATAATTTACATTCTGAATCATAGCTACACGAAGGCTGTGAACGGGATTACTCCACTACAGGCCTTTTCTGGTAAGAAACCTTCAACTGCACATTTCAGAGTTTTTAAATGTGACTGTTTTGTGCATGTCCCTGATGCTAAAAGGACCAAATGGGAACCAAAGAGCCGAAAGTGTATTTTCTTGGGCTACAGTGAAGAGGCGAAGGGTTACTGTCTCTATAACCCTGTTACCAAGAAGGTAATAGTAAGTCGCGATGTGGTCTTCTCAGAATAGCCGCGTCAATTGGAGGAGGATGCTTCCTTCCCAGACAACTAGGACCAAGAAATCCATCTAGTACAACCACAAACAGCAGACCGAACTCCCCCAATGGTGCTTGGGAGGATTCAAGATAAAGAAGAGAAAGAAGAGCTTGCAGAAACACAATGGCAACGGCCATTACCGAAGTGGGTAAAGTAGATTTTGGATGGCAAAAAACCTCCAACCATTGAGGAGGAACCATCCGAACACCGCCGGTCCAAGAGATTAGAGGAGCAAAGAAGGGCATAGGAACACTTGGTCAACTACGCTTTGATGACAGAGGTGATCCGTGCTGATGAACTCAAGTGTCTTGAAGAGGCACAGGGTGATGATAGGTGGATGGAGGCTATGCAGTCGGAGTATGGCTCCATAATGAAGAACAACACTTAGGACCTTGTGGATCGACCACGAAAATGCAAGGTAATCGGCACCAAGTGGATGTACAAAACCAAGTATAAGTCCAATGGCACGTTGTATAAGTACAAGGCTCTGCTCATGGCAAAATGATTCACACAGGTACATGGTTTTGATTATCAGGATACTTTTGCTCCCACAGCTCGACTAACCACAATTCGCAGTGTTTTGGCTTTAGTAGCCCAGGGAAGTTGGCCCGTGTTTCAGGTGGATGTAAAATCCATCTTTCTGAATGGAGATCTCAAGGAGGAGGTATACAAGGAACAACCACCAGGTTTTGTGATCCCCGGTTTAGAAGGTAAAGTCTATAAACTGAAGAAGGAACTTTATAGGCTGAAACAGGCCCCACGAGCGTGGTACCAGTGAACTGATGCCTACTTTCTGCAAAATGGGTTTAGGAGGAGCCCATCTGATGCAAATTTGTATATCTTTAGAGAAGGAGGCAAGTGTATGATCGTGGTCCTTTATGTTGGCGACCTTGTCATAACAGGGAACCATGAAGAGAAGATCTCATAGACAAAGCATTTGCTAGGAAGAGAGTTTGAAATGACAGACCTCAGATTGATGCATTTCTATTTGGGGATTGAAGTCTGGAAAGAGCCAAAATAGATCTTCATTTCATAGCTGAAGTATGCTGGTGAGATACTGAAGGCATTTGGCATGGCTAAGTGCAAGACAGTTGGCACCCCTATGGAGATTGATGTGAAGCTCTCAAACGAGGATTCATCACCACTGGTGGATGAAGCGAAGTACAGAAGTCTTGTGGGTAGTTTGATTTACTTGTGCAACATGTGGCTGGACATCAGCTTTGCGACTGGTGTACTAAGCAGGTTTTCCAATAAGCCCCGGGAGAACCATTGGAGGGTAGGGATGTGGGTGCTGAAATACATCAAAGGCACATATGATTATGGCATCACCTATACCAAGGGCAACATCTTAACCGGATTCTGTGACTCAGATTTGGTAGGAGACATGGACAGTAGGAGATCAGTGATAGGTTACTATTTTTCACTTAGATCTGGAGCTATGTCATGGGTCAGCAAGAAGCAACCCATAGTTGCTCTTTCTTCTACCGAGGCTGAGTACAAATCAGCACGCTTTGCTTCTTCCAAGGCAGTGTGGTTGAGGAGGATTTTAGGGTACATGGGTGCAGTGTAGAACAAGCCCTACACAGTTATCATGTGACAATCAGAGTTGCATGGTGATTGCAAAGAA
Source organism: Dipteris shenzhenensis (assembly GCF_047967505.1). Lineage (NCBI taxonomy): Eukaryota > Viridiplantae > Streptophyta > Polypodiopsida > Gleicheniales > Dipteridaceae > Dipteris > Dipteris shenzhenensis. The sequence continues at coordinate 49,620,129 of NC_141600.1, read as the reverse complement.
CCCTGTTTTCCATGCTCGCACAAAACACATTGAGATTCAATATCACTTTGTACGCGAGCTCATCATGGATGGAGAGGTCAACTTGGTGTACTGTCCAACTACAGAGAATGTTGCGGACATCTTCACGAAGGGGGTCCATGTGTGGCATGATGGCTGGACGGAGTTGGCACACTGCCAACTAGGCTACATGCAAGTGCGGGAAGGCATCCCATGACTGACCGCACTGAGGTTAGATGGAGCATTTCTCGAGGCAGCCCACTCTTGGGTTGCGGGGCCTGTTTGGAGTCCCAGATGATTTGGGATGGCTCTGGGTCGAATGGTAACCGTAGGTTGTTTGCTCTATTTTGTGCACCAGTTCTGTCGCGTGGTCGGTGGTCTTTTTTTGGACCGACCCTTAGTCGGCAGTTTTGGACGAACTGGATCGGTCACCCAATTGGGTCTAACTGACTATGACTGGTGTATATATAAGAGCAAGCCCGTGAAGCCCCTTTTCATCACTAGCTATAGCAACCCTGATTCCTTAGCATCCAACCTCCGTCCTCTACTGTTTCTAGCATGCCACCGAAGCTTCTCTCACAGGAGCACACGGTTGGGAGGCAGTGCCCTCTATTGTATCAATTCTGTAGTAATCAAATTTTTGATTCTCCATACTATCTGTTTTCTCTCTTGTGTACGAGATCCTGTTATTTGTTGAGCACAGACGTTGTATTGTTTTCTTACACATCATTCTTCAAGAAATTTTTTCATAGGATTCAAGATAGTTATAAACTTACAAATCCAAACATGTTCATGTAGGCAGATCTGCTCCAATGCAAGTTTCAATTGAGATTTGTGATGAATTCATTCTCAAGAGAAAGGTGGCATAAAAAAAACACCTTTGATAATTGAAATACCAAATATACAAACTAATAATTGAATGAATTTTATATGTCAAAGTAAATCTTTCGTTCATGATCAAAATGCTACACAATGATGACATGGTTACTGCAATCGCTAACCATTCATAAATGCTTCCCATATTTTAGCCTCTATAGTAGCTCCTTGAGATGACCTATTGATTCATTTATAGTCAATCTTTCCTTCTTTCTATCGAGGTGGACTTGTGTTTTCCCAATGCCAACTTATTTGGCATAGTCTTGGAGAATACAAGCCACCTTTGTCTTTTCCAAGATTGGCCACAAGGCATCAACTAAGTAGTTATCTTTCACAGCGTCATCTCAGCACCATCCATACCTTCAAAAGTATTTGGAAACAAATGATTTCTTTGGTCATTCATGCAAGCCTTGCATGGGGAATCATCACTTAATAACGTGTTTAAACACTCCATAGCCAGATAATAAAATATATTTTTGCTCAAACAGCATGAACAAGTGTAATGGTAACAAAAATGCACCACTAAAATCCATCCTTGAATCATGGTAAAAATGATCAAATATGATAGGCTATAAGAAACATTATAAGATAGAACTCAAGGTGATCATAAAAGGGTGGAGGAGGAAAAAGAAGCCATAAGCGTTTGTTTAGTACTTCCAACCCAAATGTGATCTTCTTTTATGATATTTTATTTGTGATCTTCTTTTATGATATTTTATTTGGACCACAAAGCACACATGAGGAATTTGCCAACATGATGCTTGTAAAGGTTGTCTATCAAATCCTACCATCCAATGTGAGGGATTTTTTGGATCTTCAAGGATCGGTAGATCTAGTGATATATCATTGTATTCCTCCTCGATTATTAAAGAAAGCTAAATGATAATCAGTGATTGATATTCTTGAATCCATTTCCTCATTGCAATAATAACAACAATCTCTGGATTTCCTTTTAATTTTTCTTTATTGATTTTTGTCTCCAATTCTTCTCGGGATGCCCTTTGGACCATGCCTTCCTCCCTTGGTGGAACTTCGCTACAATCCTGATGCTTAGTATTGCTTCTTCCTTGTTTTTTTGTTGCAATCACTCTTCATGGAGTCAAACATGGAAGTGTCTTCTTTAGGATATGGATTTTTCCCTGTCTTGATTCTCAGACATTCATTCTCTTACATTTGCATTTTCATGCCCACTTTTCTTTTTAATTATTAGTTTTTAGGCCAAAATTTGAAACCATACATGTTTTGCAAGAATTTAAAATTGTCAAAACTTGCCTCTTTCTAGATCTCTGGATTGTGGCGATCTAAATCTCCGAACTAGAATTAAAACTTCAAAGCCGTAGCATTGCCAGTATCAGAGATGTTTAGCACTCGGTGGTGTGGAATTAGAATTTCTCTCTCTCTCTCTCTCTCTCTCTCTCTCTCTCTCTCTCTTTCTTGCGCTCAATATCTTTCTCACCTCGGGGGGTGCACTACTAAGAAACCCTATGTATCACATGCATTCAAGGGGTATTTAAAAAAGCCTTCAACTAAATTTCTTTTCCCAAAAAAACCCTTCCTCTTATTGTAATCCTGTTAAACTTATTTGAATATCTGAATTAAACTACCCCTCCTTTTGAATGCACATGGTATACTAACATTTTGTGAGTTGACCACCCCAAGTCCCTCACTCACTCTCCCATTGTCACCTCTCTCTCTCTCTCTCTCTCTCTCTCTCTCTCTCTCTCTCTCTCTCTCTCTCTCTCCCTCCCTCCCTCCCTCCCTCCCTCCCTCCCTCCCTCTCTCTCTCTCTCTCTCTCTCTCTCTCTCTCTCTCTCTCTCTCTCTCTCTTATCTCTTCTCTCCCTTGCTTGGGCTCAATATCTCCCTCACTCACTCTCTCATCCCCCGTGCCTCTCTCTCTCTCTCTCTCTCTCTCTCTCTCTCTCTCTCTCTCTATCTATCTTTCTCGCTGTCCTTGTATCTATGTCTCTTTGTCCGTGTCTTTGTCTCTCTCTATCTCTCTCAGTTATGGCACCAAAGGTAATTAAGTTTTAACTCGATATCCATGTAGTTTCTTGAACACAAAAACATGCTCAATGGAATTCCATAATTCAAAGAGGAATATTTGTGTGAAGGATGCCTTTCAAGGAAAATAGCATTGATAATCCTTTTCCAAGCATGAGGCCACTATAGCCAAGAGACCATTAGAATTTCTCCATAGTGATATTGCATAGTAATACACTATCATTCAATACTAGAAAATTTTTTGTCACATTCCTTGATGACTAAATGATAAAGATATTCTTCTACACCATGAAGAAAAATTAGAAGCTTATACTTGAAAAGTTTAAAAAGTGCAATACTATGGTAGAAACTTAGTCTAGTTGTGAAAATTGTCATACATAAGGGATGCTTTAATCATCTCAAATTTACAAAAGGGGTCTATATCAGCTTCCAAAAATCATCGGTATGGGGTATGTGCTATATGGGGGTTTTATATAGTGCACCCCCCAATTATTAGTCATATGTTAATGCTCTTCTTTGTAGTAGAGTAGGTATGCTATGTGTGCTAATGGTGTTAATGGTGCATCAAAACCCATATTACTCTTGAATATATAAAAAGCAACCTCATCCTAAGAATAATCCTAATCCAGAGGTGCTTTCATAGTTTCATCCCTACTATACCCTTTGGAATAGCACCTTTTCTAGTTTGGCTCCATAGCATAAGTGGATATTAGTTTTCATCATCTAAGATTTGTCTCCACTTCAAGAACTAATTTGATGGATATAAAACTACCATCTTGAAGCCCATTTTCATTACACATAGAGCAATTTATAGGACCAAAAAATTGTGAAAGAAAAAGCAAGCTTCCACAAAAATAATATCAAGCTTCACTATGGATTTTTATATTTTAAATTCTGTTATTGAATGCCCTGATTAGATTAAAAAATTAAACACACATTTTGTACAATCGAATGAAAACTTTGTCCTTTTGGTTGGTGTAGTTTATAGACAATTTTGATTTCTCCATGGTTTAGTGGTTCACAAAAGTTTGATCCTCCTACTCTGGGAAGGTATTTCTTTTAGATCCTCTAAAGGTATACATGCCAAAATAGGTTATAATTATTATTACTATTATTTGGCCTTGCTACAAGATTCATCCTATTGGTTATTAGGGCATCAAGGACTTTTTTCCAGCCCAAGTAGTGAAAATTGGCTCCCTTGGAACAAAAATTGTTAAAAAAGACTATTTATGGTTGAATAAGAAGGGCAAATGGAATTCAATGCTTTTGTGGAGTTTCACCGAGCTAGAGTACATTGACCATGTTACACACAAATGGTTCAAGTTAAGGGCTTGTATAGATATAGGCTCCTCATCCACTTGTACACCCCTAGGGGTGCATCTAAAAATCTATAGCCATATGAGAGGAGTCCAATATAAATGATTTTTTAATCCCAAAAGATCATAGAATTCCTCAGATAGGAGGGGATTTCTAATTCAAAAAATTATGCAATTCAAATTTTTACAAAGAAAGAGGAATGAAAGACCTATATGTAATTAGGAATTTAAATATTAATCATTTGAACATCCATTGCATAGAGATTCCTCTAATAGCGCACTACTGGGACGATATAACTTTTTGGTTTTTATGATTTGATAAATGATAATATGATCAGTTTTAGATGATAGGAATGTTGACATAGATGCAGTGCAACCATTTGTTTGATAAAATTATGTCATATAATAATAGATAACTATATTTGATAGGTGAACTTTAGAATGTACATATACCATTGACATTTCTTATCACCCCCATTGCATATAATTTAAAACCAAAGATACCTAGCATCATTATAAACCTGAAATACACATTCGATATTGTTATAAGGCCTAATGCAATGGTTGAAAAGCATAACAATAGGCATTAAAGTTGCTTAGTACGACAAAGATGTCCAAAAAATGAAAGATGAAAAGACTACTTCATATTCCCTTGAGAGTGGGAGTGAAACCTTGAGCATATGTCTCCTTCTCCTCTTTTCCTCTCTCCTTCTCCCCCTCTTTCCCCTCTTCTTCAAGAAAGTTTCTCATAGGATTCCTTGCTTTATGGAATGTTGAAATCATAGCAAGGAACAAATTTCATTGGATCAAACATACACATGTATCAAGAAGTTGGCATCAAATTGAGTCATATAATTAAGTTTCTCTTATGTGCTTAATTTGAACTTGGTCTTCATTCTCATTGGTAATTGCATGCATGTAATCAAATGGCACATGAATTGGCTCAGGAGATGAGTGATCAAGATGCAGTGATAGTAAGGCTTGAAGATCCTCTGTACAGAGGGAAAGAATTCCTGGCTCAGAGAGTGGATTTCTTACTTACTGGACATCTACCTTAGGAGCTTAAAAAGAGTCAGAAATATCACTTCATATGGAAGAGTAGACAGTATATGATGATTGATGATGAGCTTTACATGAGAGGGGCTGATCAAATTTTGAGGAGAGTGCCCTGGAGAGAAGAAATATATTATATACTGTCATCTTGTCGTGAACGAGCTTGCGGAGGATACTATGCTTTTGAGATTACACTGCAGAAAATAATTCTAGAGGGTTATGTGTGGCCTTCAATACAGAAGGATGTGCAGCATCAGTGTAGATCCCTCGGGGGGGTCACTCATCATATGTAACCCTATCACGTGAGTTCAACAAAAGGATATTTTTTATTTCTAAAATTTACAGAAATAAATATACATAAGGGACTATTTAAAATAGTTTTGGAAAAAATTTACAGATTTGTATAGAAAAGGGGTACATTTTATTAATGAAAAATTTACACAAATAAGGGATTTTAGAAATATGCCTCGAACGCACGTGGTATAGAGGGTTTATACATAGTGACCCCCCCGAGGTAGATCCTGCCATGAATGTCAGAGGATGGGAAAAAGAATTCTTAAAATTGAGCCGAGAAATATTATGCTGACCAGTTTATGATATTTTTGAGAGACGGGGAATAGATGCAGTTGGCCCTCTACCCAAAACTGCCAGAGGGAAATGTTATATGTTGACCGTAGTGGAGTATTTATCAAAATAGGCAGATGTGAAGGCAGTAAAAAGAGTGGACATCAAAGGGGTTGCTGATTTTATATATGAACACATATGTTGCAGATTTGGAATTCCCCCTGAGTTACTTTCAGATAAAACACTTATTTCATTAATTTTGGACTCATATGTCTACTTTTGGACTATTCCTTAAAATCCTTCCCAAATGAAAAGTTTACTTTATAAAACTGTCATTCGAGAATCAAAAGTTTACTTTCTGGCACTATCATTTTCACATAAGACATTTCAAAATATCTCTCTACAATGTTGTACAAATAATGCAAAAACTACTATTAAATCCTAAATTTGTATTTCTTGTTTATAAGAATCATATTCTTAAAATAAAAAATCCGAGTTATTAGTTTAAATCCATGAAAAACCATGCTATTGAGGATTCACAACATTTTAAAAATGTATACATAAGAGACCTGTAAGACTCTTTTTACTTTCAATGCAGAAAACTATAACACTCTTGAATATTCAAGAAATTAAAAGGTTTATATACACATGAGACATGATGGAAGCCTCTTTTGTACTCCAAAAAATAGCAATAGCTATGCTTGCAATTTTAGATTATCATGTCATAAGTTTTACAACAAATATTGCTCTGGATGAGTCTTTGTACAAAGGATCTCCTGTGGCCTTTTCAATAATTTAATTTTTCCTTTACAATGAGTTTAGTACAAATGGGCGATCCAAACATTTTCTTGTTTGAATGTCCTTTTCTATCATGATCACAGAAATGAGCGATCCAAACATTTGCTTGTTCAGAATGTCCTTTCTGTCGTCACTTGTCGCTTGGGTGCCATCTTCATTCACTCTCATCTGACAACCACCACCACCTTCACTCTTTCTCGATATTTGAATGGTGTTACCATGGGCATTCTTCATTTGCGCTATCTCCTTCTACTTCCTCCCGGGCGAGCATCTTTGTGAACTCTGTAATGTGCGTAATAATTGGTTGCGGTAATTTTATTTTGTCTTCTACATCATACCCCATGTGCTTCTTTGTTTTCTTTGACCTTGATTTCCAGGATACTATGACTGTCTCTGTGGAAAGTCTTGAAATTGCTTCATGGTTTGGGACCCATTCCTTTTTCAAACAACTACTATACAATGTATTGTTATCTTGGTTCTCCTTCCTGCCCCTTGGCTCATACCATACCACTGTAAATGTTGTAGCTCTCCCCCGGTCATCCATGCTCACGTCAACTACTTTCGCAACCCAAAACTTCACGTTCTCATGTTCATCATCCGATGGTTGAACTGCAACAAAACAATGGACATCTATGTCTATTTGTGGCATAAACTCTCTCTTCTTGGGTCCACAATATGGACGTGGGAGCAACGATTCAAACTCATTTTCAAAGAGACCACATGCTGGACGCAAGTCATTACCAACATTTGGCCAAAATAAAGGCCGTTCTGCCTTAATATCATCTTCTCGCATTTTTGCAAGGTCCTTTATCAATTGGTAGGTCTTGCTAATTACAACAGTAGTGTGTTCCTTCCAAGAGGGCTTCCAATTAGGAAATCTCCGGAGCATTTCCTCTTTGTATGCAATAAAAGCTTTTAAGCCTTCTATTTCACCTTTGGATTTCTCACTGAATTCTTTTATAGGAGCCCATGTTGGATGCATTTCTTTGCTCGGGATTGAAGTTAAGAGAGAGTAAGGTTCTTCAGGTTCCCATTTTGTATCAAGAGAATAGTGTTGCCATTACATCACTGGTTTTTCATCCTTTAAGAAAAATCGAAAATAGTGTGGAGCGCTATGACCAATCAGGGCATCACCACCTTTTTGTATGAAAGGTAGAATAAAGCTCTTCCAATCATACATCCTCTCAACCATTGAGCATATTGTTCCTTCCTTACGGCCACCAACTTGCCTCCCACATTTTCTTATCAAGTCATCAATTGTCTCCATGTCCTTGTGTTTTAGTTCTCTTGAAACTGTGCTAAATACCTGATCGATATCCTCATGTGTGTGCCCAACCAACAAAAACCCAACTTCAATCTCATTGAAGATTCTATGAGCGATTAGCATTGAGCGAAATGCAAAGAAGAGTACATTCTTATTCTCTCGTCCGCAATTGTCTGCTTGTACTCTCAAAGTTGCTGGTAGGCGACCTTTTTCTGCATGTACATTGTGAATTGCCTTCATAACGGATGTTACAACTTGATTGCTATCGTGTAGATGCAAGGAATCAATCCATATGTCTACAAAAAACTTAAATCCGTGCACTAACACTCCACATAGATGTGTCTTTAAAAAGTATTTGCCTTGTAGCTTAGGTGGAGTGTTAACGAATCGAGGTAATGTTGTTGTATTTTGATCCATACCATCAACAATAATGCACATGTACTCATTTGGGTGAGAAATAGCTTGCTCCTTCCAAAATGCATATTTTATTCTAGAATGTCGAACAAGTCCATGATGAAATTCTCTCTTTCTTTTGTAAGCTTCTTTTTGTTCTGGAGATGTTGCACTCTCAAGTGCTCACTTTAGATCATCACAGTCGTTGCACTTTGACATTTTTTGCCTCTTTGGGATTTTAACATGTCCAAAGCTTTTTTTCCAAAGAGTATACAAAGTATGAAAAGATGCCGGTGCATGCCCTCTTTGCCTCTGTGTTTCTCCAATAGAGTTAAATACTTCTTTTTTGGTCAAACCTATCGGAAGATGCATTTCTCATAGGTGGGGTTGCGGTAAAGCATTTTCATAAATGTAATCTTTCAAAATTGCTATTACCGCAATCGTTGAGGCTCTTGTTTTGGGCCTTCCTATGTTTCCATGAATGTTAAATTTAACTCCATACTTTGCTTTATTAGCCAAATTCCAATATGTGCCATGTGATAATCCTGTAATAATGCGATATGCATTACTGCATATACTTTTTCCATTTATAAGAGGCCTTATTTGATGTCCTGAACTTCGCCTTCTCTTATCATTTACAAGAAAGCAAGACAATCTCGTGAGTAGGTATTCATTTCTTCTGCTTCCTTTCCTTTGCCAGACATGTTCTCTACAACCCTTGATGTCATGTAAGTTAATGGATCGCATACATGTATGCTTACAGCATGTAGATCGCATTGCTTTTAGCATAACATCTTCATTCATTACTCTTATTCTCTTTGGTTGCTTTTCTGGATCTGCCTGCACTCGTTGTCTTTTCATGCATCTGTATGTCCGTTTTGGGACCTTCTATACAATCTTATTTGGATTTGTGTAGTTCTCCTTGTAAGATTTATTTGTCACGTTGTTTTCATGAGATGTTGCATCCTTGATCTTATCACTCTGACAGTCAAATACTGAATATTCCTTTGTTGATGTCATCCTTACTTTTGATACATTCGTCAAACCATTTGTAACATTTACAAGTTCACAATCAAAGTCAAACACCGAATAGTGCTTTGTTGATCTCATCCCTACTTTTGATACAATCGTAGAACCACTTGTCACAATGGCATTAGAGTGTCTCAAATGATCTTCAAACTCATCTATTCCTGAGAGAACATCACTCATTGATGTACTTTCTATGGATTTCATAACTCCATAGTCAGTGGTGATAGAGTGTCCAGAATGATCTTCAAACTCATCTATTCCTGAGAGAACATCGCTCATTGATGCACTTTCTATGGATTTCATAACTCCATAGTCTTGAAACTCCTCTACTCCAGAGAGAACATCACTCATTATACTATCGTGCATGATTTCCATAATTCCATAGTTACCTGCTTTGACTCCAAGAACTTTATCAGTATCCATGAAGCCATCCATGCTTGAAAATATAACACTTTTGACATCTTTGCCCAAGTTCTCAATGTGCATGAACTCATCCACCCCGGATAAGGCATCACTTGTGAAATATTTTTCTTTCTCGGTACCAATGAACTCATCGACTTCTGATAAGACGTCAGTGCTATAGTTGAGTGCATTGGAATCATCCATCTCTGAAGGAATAGAGCTTGGTACATTGGCATATTCTTTCAATTCTTTGATGTTGTAGTATACATTATGTTTATCATTAAAAACCACATGCCGAGTCTTTCCAATCTTTAAAAATTGCATGCTCCATCTCAAATCCTTACCTACCTCATAGTAGGGACTATCCAATGACATTGAGTTATACCATCATCAGTAACTTTTTGAATTCTCATCTGCGCAAATGTCCAGTGTTCAACTTGTTCAAATCCCAAGACTTGACCTTCTGCTACATACTTATTTGCAAATGATAACATTTGTAAAATATCTCCCACTCTAAAATCCAAAGATATGCACTTTGTATTCCTGATGACATGTGTTGGATAAGTCTCATCTCTGTCCCATGCAATAAATGCTTTGTTGGAAGTATTATAGGGCATAACATCTCCAAGGATTTCCATATCCCCACACTTATGCTTTAGCTCAACATGTGCACTAAGAATCCTTGATACGATAACTGCCACCTTATCTTTGCCAAGTCTTCTAAAGTCACAAATAGAATTTGGATCACTTTCATGGATTGTAGCAAATGCAACTACTTCTCTTTTGCAACATAAAATCACCTCCATTCCCGGAATAAATTTTGTAGCCATCTCCTTTGTGAGTTTCCTTTGCAAACAAGCTGTAACAACCATTATAAAGAACATTAGTCTCTTCTCAATAATGTACTTTATTAATGATTTAAAAATCTAGAACTTGTTTGAAAATTTAATTAGACACTAACCAATAACAACCGTAAACCAATAACAACCCTAAACCCTAAACCCTAAATCGTAAACCAAAACAACCCTAAACCCTAAACCCTCAACCCTCAACCCTAACCAATAACAACCCTAAACCCTAAACCCTAAACCCTAACTCCCAAACCCTAGACCCTAAACCCTAAACCCTAACCCCCAAACCCCAAACCCTAAACCCTAACCCCCAAACCCCAAACCCTAACTCCCAAACCCTAAACCCCAAACCCTAAACCCTAACTCCCAAACCCGAAACCCTAACTCCCAAACCCTAAACCCTAAACCCTAAACCCTAACTCCTAAACCCTAAACCCTAAACCCTTAACCCTAACCCCCAAACCCTAAACCCTAAACCCTAACCCCCAAACCTTAAACCTAACTCCTAAACCCTAAACCCTAAACCCTATCTCCTAAACCCTAAACCCTAAACCCTAAACCCTAACCCCTAAACCCTAAACTCTAAACCCTAAACCCTTAACCCTAACCCCCAAACCCTAAACTCTAAACCCTAACCCCCAAACCCTAAACCCTAACTCCCAAACCCTAAACCCTAAACCCTAAACCCTAACTCCCAAACCCTAAACCCTAAACCCTAAACCCTAAACCCTAAACCCTAAATCTTAAACTCTAACTCCTAAACCCTAAACCCTAACCCCCAAACCCTAAACCCTAAACCCTAACCCCCAAACCCTAAACCCTAAACCCTAAATCCTAAACCCTAACCCCCAAACCCTAAACCCTAAACCCTACCCCCTAAACCCAAACCACCAAACTCTAAACCCTAACCCCCAAACCCTAACCCTCAAACCTTGAACCCTAAACCCTAACTCCCAAATCTTAAACCTTAAACCCTAAACCCTACCCCCCAAACCCTAAATCCAAACCACCAAACCCTAAACCCTAACTCACAAACCCTAAACCCTAACCCTAACTCACAAACCCTAAACCCTAAACCCTAAACCCTAACTCACCAAACCCCAAATCCTAAACCCAAACCACGAAATCCTAAACCTTAAATCCTATGAGTGTTTTCAAGTAATATCATTTATTTAAGTAATAGTTTTAATTAGAATTCATAAGTAATAGTGGAATTGATAGTTGGGAGGGTGGTAGTGGGAGAAAGGGAGAGTGGGAAAGTGGAGAAAGGAAGTGTGGGAGGGTGGTAGTGGGAGAAAGGGAGAGTGGGAGAGGGAGTGGGAATGGGGGCATTGGGGGTGGGGGTGGGGGTGGGAGGATGGGAGTGGGAGTGGGAGAGGGAGTGGGAATGGGGGAGGTGGGGGTGGGGGTGGGGGTGGGAGAATGGGAGTGGGAGTGGGAATGGGGGAGGTGGGGGTGGGGGTGGGAGAATGGGAGTGGGAGTGGGAGAGGGAGTGGGAATGGGGGAGGTGGGGGTGGGGTGAGGGTGGGAGGATGGGAGTGGGAGTGGGAGGGGTGGGGAGTGGGAGTGGGAGGATGGGAGTGGGAGAGGGAGTGGGAATGGGGGAGGTGGGGGTGGAAGTGGGAGGGGTGAGGTGGGAGGATGGGAGTGGGAATGGGGGAGGTGGGGGTGGAAGTGGGAGGGGTGGGGTGGGAGGATGGGGGAGGGAGTGGGAATGGGGGGGGTGGGAAAATGGGAGTGGGAGTGGGAGAGGGAGTGGGAATGGGGGAGGTGGGGGGGTGGGAAAATGGGAGTGGGAGTGGGAGAGGGAGGATGGGAGTGGGAGGGGTGAGGTGGGAGGATAAGGGTGGGAGAATGGGAGTGGGAGTAGGAATAGGAGTGGGAATGGGGGGGGAGGGGTGGGGGTGGGAGGATGGGAGTGGGAGTGAGAGGTGGAGGTGGGAGGATGGGAGTGGGTGGGAGAATGGGATTGGGAGTGGGAGTGGGAATGGGGGAGGTGGGGGTGGGGTGAGGGTGGGAGTGGGAGGGGTGGGGTGGGAGGATGGGAGTGGGAGAGGGAGTGGGAATGGGGAAGATGAAAGAATGGGCGTGGGCGTGGGAGTGAGAATGGGGGAGGAGGGGTGGGAGGATGGGGGTGGTGGGAGTGGGAGTGGGAATGGGGTGGGAGGATGGGGGTGGGAGTGGGAATGGTGTGGGAGGATGGGAGTGGGTGGGAGAGAGAGAGAAGATAATCTAATAGAGAGGCCAATAGGAGAGGAGATAATGTTATAGAAGGACCAAAGAGAGAGAAGCACTTAAAACCCTAGTTTTTCTTATATATACTCTCCTTCTCTCATTGTTTCTCTCATTTCAACAAGGAAGAGCAAGAGGAGAAGCAAAAAGAGGAGGAAGAGCAAAAGCAAGCACAAGCATAGATTTCAACTTTTTTCCAGGTACTTTTTTTAAAATTTGTATTCTTTGAAATTTTATTATAGAGAGAGAACTTAGAGAGAGAAAAGTGAAGGAAAGATTTTTAGAGAGAGATTATAAGAGAGAGAGTCTTGCTGCCTCGGCAGCAAAAGAGAGAGAGAGAAAGAGAGAGGGAGAGAGAGGAGAGAAGGGGGGGGAAGAGAGGGGAGAGAAAGGGAGGGGAGAGAGAAGGGAGAGGGGGGGAAGAGAGGGGAGAGAGGGGGGAAGCGGCGAGGGGGGGAGAGGGAGGGGGGGGGGAGAGGGAGGGGGGGGGAGGGGAGAGAGAGAGGCAGCAGCGAGAGAGGAGGGGGGGGAGAGAGAGAAGGGGGGGCACGACAACGAGAGAGAGGGGGAGGGAGAGAGAGAGGGGGGGCCGCTGCCACGGCAGCGAGAGAGGAGGAGGGGGGAGAGAGAGAAGGGGGGGCAGCAAGAGAAAGGGGGGGGAGGCCGCTGCCGCGGCAGCGGAGAGAGGGGGGGAGAGGGAGGGGAGGGGAGGGGAGAGAGAGAGGGGTGGCCGCTGCCGCTGCAACGAGAGAGGAGGGGGGAGAGAGAGAGAAGGGGGGGTCGCTGCCGCGGCAGCGAGAGAGGAAAGGGGGAGGAGAGAGAGAAGGGGCGGCGCAGCAGCACGAGAGAGGAGGGAGAGAGAGAGAGGGGGGGAGGCCGCTGCCGCGGCAGCGGAGAGAGGGGGGGGCACTGCCGCGGCAGCGAGAGAGGAGGGGGGGAGAGAGAGGAGGGGGGGCACGACAGCGAGAGAGAGGGGAGGGAGAGAGAGAGAGGGGGGGCCGCTGTTGCGGCAGCGAGAGAGGAGGGGGGGGAGAGAGAGAAGGGGGGGTAGCGAGAGAGGGGGGAGAGAGAGAGAGGGGGGAGAGCGAGGGGAGGGGAGGGTAGAGAGAGAGGGGGGGCCACTGCCACGGCAGTGAGAGAGGGAGGGGGGGAGAGGGAAGAGAGAGGGGGGGCCGCTGCCACGGCAGCGAGAGAGGAGGGGGGGAGAGGGAGGAGGGGGGGGCTGCCACGACAGCGAGAGAGGAGGGGGGTAGAGAGAGAAGGGGGGCACGGCAACGAGAGAGAGGGGAGGGAGAGAGAGAGAGGGGGGGCCGCTGCCGCGGCAGCGAGAGAGGAGGGGGGGAGAGAGAGATGGGGGGGCAGTGAGAGAGAGGGGGGGAGAGAGAGAGAGGGGGGAGAGGGAGGGGAGGGGAGGGGAGAGAGAGAGAGGGGGGGCCGCTGCCGCGGCAGCGAGAGAGGGGGGGAGAGAGAGAAGGGGGGGATGCGGCAGCGAGAGAGAGGGGGAGGGAGAGAAAGAGAGGAGGGGGGGGCACTACCGTGAGAGCAAGAGAGGAGGGGGGGAGAGAAAGGGGGGGAGGAGAGAGAGAGAGGGGGGGGAGGCCGCTGCCGCGGCAGCGGAGAGAGGGGGGGGAGAGAGGGAGGGGAGGGGAGGGGAGAGAGAGAGGGGGGGCCACTGCCGCGGCAGCGAGAGAGGAGGGGGGGGAGAGAAAGGGGGGGAGGAGAGAGAGAGAGGGGAGGGAGGCCGCTACCGCGGCAGCGGAGAGAGGGGGGGGAGAGAGGGAGGGGGGGGAGAGAGGGAGAGGGGGGGCCGTTGCCACGGCAGCGAGAGAGGAGGGGGGAGAGAGAGAGGGGGGGCGCGGCAGCGAGAGAGAGGGGGAGGGAGAGGGAGAGAGAAGGGGGGGCTGTTGTCGTGGCAGCGAGAGAGAAGGGGGGGAGAGAGAGAGAAGGGGGTGGGAGAGGAGGGGGGCGGCAGAGAGAGAAGGGGAGGGGGGGCCGCTGCCGCGGCAGCGAGAGAGGAGGGGGGAGAGAGAAGGGGGAGGGGGAGGGAGAGAGAGAGAGGGGGGGGCCACTGCCACAGCAACGAGAGAGAAGGGGGGGAGAGAGAAGGGGGGGAGGCGCGGCATCGAGAGAGAGGGGGGAGAGAGAGAGAGAGAGGGGGGGCCGCTGCCGCGGCAGCGAAAGAGAGGGAGGGGGGGAGAGAGAGAGAGAGGGAGAGAGAGAGAGGGGGGGCAGGCCGCTGCCACGGCAGCGAGAGGGAGAGAGGGGGGGAGAGAGAGAGAGGGGAGGGGAGAGAGAGAGAGAGGGAGGGGAGAGAGAGAGAGGGGGGAGGCCGCGGCAAGTGAGAGAGAGAGTGGGGAGCGCAAGTGAGAGAGAGAGAAAAGGTGAGGAGAGAGTGGGAGAGAGAGAGAGAGAGGGGAAATGAAGAGGAGGGGAGAGAGTAGACTAAGATGAGAGGAAACGTAGACTAGAGCGGAGAGGAAAGAGAGAGAGAGAAGAGTGAGAGAGATGGACGAAATTTAGAGAGGGAGGACACAAGAGAAAGTACGATCGAGATAGAAAATCTTACCAATGAAGAGGAGAAATGAGTGGGCAACGATCGAGAAAAGATAAAGGAGAGATGTTTTTATGGAAGAATTTGGGAGCTACGATCAATGAGGATCATCATGTATGTGGGCATATGCTATGCAACCAAATATGCGGAGATGCCCAATGCGTGGCTTGTGTCCAGTGAATGCTTCATAAGGAGTCATACCTTGTATCGGTTCGGTAGGAAGCCCATTAAGCAAGTAGTTAGTTGTAGCTATTGCTTCTTCCCAATACTGATTCGGAAGATGCTTTTCACTAAGCATTTCTCTAGCACTATCTGCTAAAGTCCCATTCTTCCTTTCAGCTCCTGCATTTTGCTGAGGAGTATCTGCACATGTGAATTGTCTTCGAATGCCGTGATTTTTGCAAAAGTTCATGAATGCTGAAGACATGTATTCACCTCCTCTGTCTGATCTCATGACCTTGATCTTTCTGCCTGTCTGGTTTTCTACCATGGCTTTGAATTCTTGAAATCTGGCAAACACTTCAGATTTCTCTTTCAGAAAGTAGACCCAACAATATCTGCTGTAGTCGTCGATGAAGGTCAAGTAATAAAGTGAACCATTGATGCTGCGGGTCTGGGCATAACCCCATACATCTGTATGAATCAAATCAAGAATACCTCATGCACGAGAGGTACTTCTGACAAAGTTGGTTCGCTTTTGTTTGCCGAAGCAACATGCTTCACAAACCTTTCCAAGAAACTGTAGCTTCGGAATCCCAATTGCCATATTTTGATTCCTGAGATCTAACAAGTACTTGAAGTTGACATGACCATATCTCTTGTGCCATTTTGCAGAGAGTGGCATCTGTTGCATTTGAGCTGACATGGCATGCTTATCTGGTACTGTAGCTAGCATCCTGTATAAGCGTCCTTCTTTGACACCTTTTGCTACTAGCTGACCTCTTTTGGATTTGTCTCTGATAGTGCATTCATCACCGTCAAAGATGACTTTGTAGTTGTGTTCCGTCATTTGACCTACTGACAAAAGGTTCTTGCTGAGCTTCGGAACATAGAGCACATCTTTGACTAATCCTTTTGTACCAGTGAAATTGTTCATAGGGATAACACCTGTCCCTTGAACCGGATTCGGTGTATTGTCTGCTGTGTAGATGACATTCTTTTGTCCTTCTAATGGCTTCATTTCTGTGAACCATTCCTGATGATTTGTCATATGAGATGATGCACCGCTGTCGATGTACCAAGGATCCTGTTCCACTTGGTCGACTTGATAGCTGAAATCCTCTTGGGGATTGAAATCAGTGTCTAGGTGCATTGTATCAGTCTGATGCAATTCCTCACTTGCAAGAAACATATTTCCATGTTCATTTGCAAAATGATTGTGACTAGAGTGTCCACCACGATGATTTCCTCTTCCTCGGGAATTCCCTCGATTAGATTGACGGCCTTGGTCATATTACTTCTTGCAGCAATCTCTTTCATAGTGTCCAAACTTGTGACAGTAGTTGCACTGGATGTTTGACACATTGGTGGATGCATTCCCTCGTCCTTGGAATCTTCCTCGATTGGAATGATTTCCTCTTTTGCTGATTTTGATGTTGCTGAGGATGCTGCTGATGCTGTTGCTGATTCTGACTTTGATTTTGTTGATGATGACCACTTTTCTTATATGATCTACCTCTGTTTCTGCCTTTGCCTCTGCTTCTGTCTGAAGCTGTGAATGCCTGATCATTAGAATGACCTTTACGTGCTTGAATGGCATGAGTCCTGAGTTCTTCACCAAGTAGAACTGACTGAAGTTCTTCCAGTGTTGGAATTTGCCGTTGGATGGCAATACTCTGAACTAGATTCTCATATCCTTCTCCTAGTCCATTTAGGATTACTTGAACCATTTCTGCGGGATTCATAGTCTCTCCTGTTGCTCCAAGTTGATTGTTGTAGTCTTTGATGCAGAGTACATAAGCATGACCGGTTTCATTGCTATTGGGAAACTCTAGTTGATCTGGTTTCTCAGGGTGAGAATCCTGGATGTGTTCTTGGACTCGTAGAGAGCTGCGAACATATCCCATGCTTCTTTTGATGTCTTGACTGTGTTGAGCTGTCCTAGCATGACATCTTGCACATTCTGCTTGATCAGGTGATAGGCATACTTGTCTTTCTTATCCCATTCTGCTTGAGCTCGGGCAATGGCAAGATCTTCTACTGGTGCGGAAACTGTTTGTGTAGATGTAGATCCCGATGTAGATCCTGTTGCTGGTGTTGTGACAACAGATGGAGTAGAGCTACTGGTGGCTGGATCGGCCAATGGTCTAGGTGTAGATCCATCGACATACTCCCATTTGTCCTGAAGCACAAGAATGGTCTCCATTCGGTATTTCCATGTACCGTAATTGGAGTTGTCTAACTTAGCAGATGCATCCAGATTGAGGTTGCTAGTCGACATGGTGCAAACAATGTACTCAAAAGTGTCCTGAAAAACTCTGTATGAATCAACTGCAAATACATTGAAGATGCCAAGTGAAATCTCTGTACCATCGGTGAAGATAGAACTGCAGTATATAAAATCTGATCTGTATTACAAGGCTTGTGGCAATGATGCCGGGAATAGCCAAGAGGCTTTACAAGGCTGAAGAATGATGTGCACGATGCCGTGAGATAGTCAAATAGGCTTTACAATGGTGGCATGTGTGTGTGAAATCAAGTGCTATCTGCCCACTGAATCAATCTGCAATGCCTCTGAACTTTGAAGTCTGGTCACTGAACTGATGAACGTAAGGTTTCAGGTAATGTAATGATGTGAAATCGGATGTGAGCATATGGACTGACTCCGAGTAGGTACTAGTCGGGAATTTCGGGCATGGCTTAGATTGGCAACTTGGGGAATTCAAAGCGTCCCCTCTATGGCGATCTAGTCTACTCTGATCTAGATCTAAACCAACCGTCGATCAATGAAAGAGCAGCAAATAATTCCTTTTCTTTTGTTCTTTTTAAGTGCTGGGTCAGATGCGTCCATGTAGAGGCAAATGTGCGTGAAGGAAGTGGTTTTGCCAGTGAGGCTCAAATGTGAGTGTAACTTGCCCCGAAATGTGCGCATGATGTAACAAGCGTGTAGAGCATGAAAAATCGAGCGACTTTCCTTTTTAGAGCACCCTCAAATTCTTCCTAGATCAAGAGATATGAATTGATCTAGGTGGAGGGGCAAAAGGAGTGCAAATGGTGCTCAATGATGATGTGTCACTGTGAGTCACATGCAGTGATGATGTGGCACTGTGCTTAGCAAGAGGTGTGCCAGTGAAGCTCTGTGCTGAGGTGGCAGGAGTGTGCACATGCAGTGTGTGCACAGTGTGCTTGGCAAGGGACTGTGCCTGCAGAGGGTCAGTGCAGACTGGAGAGGGTTAGTGCAGACTGGACTGCTGAGGTGGCAGTGTTGAGGTGGCACAGATGATGTCAATAGGGTGATGTGGCAATGCTGACGTGGCACTGATGACGTGGCATAGGTGATGTGGCTGATGATGTGGCATAAGTGATGTGGCTGATGACATGGCACAGGTGATGTGGCTGATGAAATGGCCTAATGACGTGGCCTGGTGATGTGGCCTGATGACATGGCTATGGTGACGTGTCAGCTGATGTGGCACTAGTGATGTGGCACTATGGATAAGGGTGCCACGTGGCTGGTCCTTGACCAAGCTCCAGGGTGTGGTGACCCTGAGGATAGGGTCCACGTGTCGTAAGAACAACGACCAGAATCTTTTGAGATTCTGATGGAGTCTTGGGGATTCCGTCGTCTTCTCCGTTGATGGAGGCGGCCGTCGAGCCCATTGTAGGAGGCGGCCAATCATTCGAGGGCTACTGCCATTGGCTTGTAGCCCAGCTATGGTCGTCGTCTTCGCTCTCTCAAGCTATGGTCTGTAGCACCACCACCAGGGGGTGGTGGCCGCGGCCCTGGCGCAGCAGATTCATTTCCTCCAGCGAGGCGTTCATGTCGGAAAGGAAGAGAGACGGAGCTACGACCAAGGTCATGGACTGAGGCTTGGGGAGAAGGCAGGGCAGGGGCGCTCCTCTTGGTCGTCGTCCTCATCTTCTTTGGCTTCTTCTTCTTCGTCGTCGTCGATCATCCAAATCTTCTCTTCCAAAAACTGCTTCCTAGCTTCGTATGTAATTTGAACGGCTAGAGCTTTGGTTGGAGGAGTCTTGTTGCAACTATCAAGGAGTATCGAGCCTTTAGCTGCTCGACGGTCACCTTGTAGACGCGTTGACATAGGAGCTTGGAGTCGGCTTTGGACCTGGCTGAGGCTTGGAGGTCCGCCAGTTGCTTGTGGAGAGGTTGCAATGCTGATGGCGGCTTTGTCGTCGTTGCAGTAGAGCCGGGCGTCGTTATGCAGAAGGGCTGCTCGTTGGAGAGGTTGCGTAGAGTAGAAGCAAGTCGAGAGACTCTCACAAATCTCTCTCTCAAAGACTCTCAAGGAAATAAATCTCTCTCGTTCTCTCTCAAACAGAAATCTATCTCTTTCTCACACCTCAAGAATAGTGGATGGAAACTTTCTCTCTATTTCTCTTAAGAAGAAGAATCAAATCTCTCACAAACTCTTGAAGGAGATGAACGGAAATATCTCACTAAATGGACGGAATTTTCTCTCAACGGAAGTGAAGGGAAGGATCTCACAATCACTCAAGAGAACTCTCAATCTCACAATCTCTCTCACACTCTCAAGAAACTCAATGTCTCAGCGGAAGACAAGGGAGGCTCTGATACCATGACAAAATATGAAGAGGGGAGAGGAGAAGAGTGGAGATGAGGAGAGAGGGCATAGCTAGAGAGCACACCACAAATGACTAACTGTACACTAGAATTAGTTGAAAAAAATAGAATATATACAAACCCTTTTAGGGTTAGGGTTAGGGGATCTAACCCTTTCCTTTATAGCACTCTATAAGGTTAGTGCTATGCACATATGATCACGTGATGGTGCTATGCACACATGATCACATGATGTTGAGCGTGAACTCTCAACACGAGGTCGTTCGCCCACGAAACATGATCTGCCACAGCGTCATGGAGCTCAGAAAGGAGGGGACTCGTCAGTGTCTCTTCATCAAGTTCTATTCCTAGCGCGTACTCCACGAGGACGAAGATGATGAATATCGCAGAAAACTTCCGACGCCTGAGAATGTAGGTCTGAACATCCGGGATATTTCGTGCTTCACGACAAGAAATTTGGCCTTTCCATGTATCAATTGAATCTCCCAAAGCACCAAGAAATCGGGATCGCTGCGTCGCAGGCATATTCGGACAAATATCACTCCACCAATCCTGTGCCACGGTGACGATCCCATGCACTCTTGAAGCGGAAGGCTTTCCGTTAAGAGTATCGATAACAGATTGGAAGAGGAGTGTGGCTGCAGAAAGGTCCCTTCCTAGGCCAAGCAGGTCGTCGGTCATGTCGTCGGCCTTGAATAACCAAGAGTAAAATTTGGCAAGAGAGGCAACGCATCTTGTCTCGGAAACTGAGACTGAAGAAGGAGTTTCTTGTCATTTTCCGAGGATGGGTTGAAGGTTGCCAAGAGCCACAACTCAGTTTTGTCTTTAATCGTATCAAAATCAGGGTGCAAATGAACAAGAGCGGAACGTTGAAGTGGAGGAATCGTGATGGTGTGAGCACTATGGAGGTAGTCCATGATGTGAGAACTTGAGGGTGAGAGAGAGCTTTACACCACCACATATATATTCTGGTGAGTGAGCCTAACTAGAACGTATTCCAATGTCAATAACATCCTCTTCATAGATACAATGTCAATAACATCCTCTCCATGTATACAAACGATTGATATGTGAGGGTCAAAAACCTCCCCAAGAATACGAGAGCATCCTCCCCCTATATACGATAGATGTAAAGTCATTGCACATATATGCACATGTTTTTCATGAAGCTTTGAAGTTCCTATCATGACCAAAGTACCCAACATATGGCATCACTTGGCCAACTATTTCCCCCTCATTTTCAACACATAATTAGATATTTTGAGACCTATTCAAATTAAACCTTGAAAAATTCATCATCTACATTGCAAGAACCCTACATTCTTTTATTTGATTGCTTGTTTGCAATTTATGTTTAGACTAACTATCCATTCCATTGAAGTATGAGGATGTGAATGAAGATGCCATCAAATATCTTTTTGTGATGGGATAAGATGAGTTCATGTTATGTGAACATCATTCTTCAAGAAATTTTCTCATAGGATTCCTTGCTTTATGGAATGTTCAAATCATAGCAAGGAATAAATTTCATTGGGTCAAACATACACATGTATCAAGAGGTTGGCATCAAATTGAGTCAGATATAATTAAGTTTCTCTTATGTGCTTAATTTTAACTTGGTCTTCATTCTCATTGGTAATTGCATGCATGGAAAGAGAAACAACATAATCAAACCACTTGTTATGAAATACACAACATAATCAAACCATTATGAAGGTAGTCCATGATGTGAGAACTTGAGGGTGAGAGAGAGCTTTACACCACCACAGATATATTCTAGTGAGTGAGCCTAACTAGAACGTATTCCCATGTGTTTGTGGTGAGCCAAATTCATATTCCAATGTCAATAACATCCTCTTCATAGATACAAAAAATAAGAGGAGTGTATATACAAGAGGCACGAAGCCAAGCCAATTGCTTTAAGTACAAAAAAGAGTAGCTAGTACTACTTCTACGACTAATCTATGTTCTCCATGTCCTTGCTTCATTCCACACTCCCTTCTGCGCTCCCTTTTGTGCTCCCTTCTCCGCCTCCTTCCTCGTCTTCTTCCTCGTCTTCTTGCACAGGGCCCTGTAAACAAGGGACAAAATATATGAATGTATGAAAAATCAAATCTTTACTTATAATATTGACATTATTTAATTACTTTCAAATACCTTGGGGGCCGCTCCAGTAGTCTGGATATACTGCTCCTCAGTAATCAACCCGTCATGATAGAAGTGCTTCCATGTATCTCCTTTGCGATGGTGGCGGTGGTAGGCTATCTCAACTGGAGTAGGGTATCTGCCCACGATGTCAAGCTGCAAGATGACACAATTTGTGGAGGGGTTAGTACAAAGAAACAACCTCCTAATAAACTACATAAGCAATATAATTTGAGATCGATACTTACAAATTGGGCCTCCCATGATTCAACACCCCCTGCTCTAAAATGCATGCTTCCATATTGCTCCATCTAGATCCTTCGTGCCTCCACGTGCTGCAGACTGGGGTCCTCCCTCGCTGACTTCATTACTCTCTTCCACTCACGCTTGTTAGCGGTGTGGGGCGGGCCCCTTGGTGGTTGACCTCCCTCGAGCCTTGGCAAGCTTTGCTAGTGCCTGCCTCTTAAGCAAAGATCTTTTATTGCCAAGTATCTTATAATCTTTGACTTGGCCCATTTATTAGTGAACTGACGATTGGGGGGGTTAGGATACCTAGAACGAACAGCAGTGAGGGTCTCATCAGCCAACCTCTTTCGCTGGTCTTTGTAGTGGATAAAGCAATCTCTGTAATTATTAGCAATTACAGAGCGCATGAAGGCCATGATGTCCTTCCCCCGTGCATCCATAAAGATGCCTCCTATTTGAGTGATGTCATAGAAGATCGTACCATCACCCGGAGGCACATCCAAATCATCTGAATCATCATCGTCCCCACCACCACCCCTCCCAAAGCATTGTGCCATGCATCCCCCATCTCTCTCCCTTCTACTATGCCTGCTACCATGTCGTCTCGAGCTAGTACGCTGGCCACTCATAGCTGGAGACTGCACGGGACTACGTGGACTACTCGTAGCTAGAGAACCGAGTCATAGGAGTACGCCGATGGCTCTGCGAGAAAGAAGGACCTCCTGATGGCATGGGGAAAGGGGCATAAGACGGCATGGGGGAAGGGACATAAGACGGCATGGGGGAAGGGGCATAAGACAGCATGGGAGAAGGGCCTCGGCTTTGTAGCCAGCTGGGCTGTGCTGACTCCACTGGGGTAATCTCAGCTGGTGTGGGGTGGTTTGGAGTCTATAGTGCCGACTCCTGGGGGGTTTTTAGAGTACCCGTCATATACCTGTATAACTCCGCAGGACTGGGAGGGTGTCCTAAAAGGTTATATAAGTCCCTAAAAATAGACTCCCGGAGATCAGGTGAGCTCGAAGAGCTTCCTGGCCACATGATGAACTGGAAAAAAGAAAAAAAGACGATTACTGATGAGCTGAGAAGAAAGGGGAATGGAAGAAAAGAATACTGTCCGAAAAGGTTACTATCGGAGCGTGTCTATAGACGTGTTTGAGAAGTGCGTCTATTTTTGTGTATAACAACGCATCTATAGATGCGGCTGTCTGTGTCTGTAAACAGGCTAGACGTGCCTGTAGATGCAGTTTTAGACGTGCTTTGAGACGCATCTATAGACGCACTTTGACAGACGGACTTTTCTAAAAAGTAGAAAAGGACATGCGGCCGACATAAGAACGTAACACTGATACCAAAATCATTCGTTTCTTGGATATGACAAAGGACAAATCCAAAGAGAGCAACTTCCAAAAAAGATCAACCGTAAAGAGACTTACCTTGGATAGAGGTATGGAAGCTTCTTCTCCTTCTTCAAAGTTGCTTCTCTTCCTTGTTCACCCTCTTCTCCTGTAATCCTAGAAATAAGTGTGGGTGCCTTCCTCTTAAGTGTAAGATTGGGAGTAAGTGTGGGTGCCTTCCTCTTAAGCATCGAAACTGTGGATCTGCTGATAGCAAAGCAAGAAAGCCACATGAAGTATAAGTAATGTGAAGAAAAGCAAAGCGATCGCGCTAAAAGAAGATTTGAAAACTGCATCTATAAGCGCGTTTAATAGCGCGTATAAATATGCATGTAATTGCGCATCTAAATACACAGATCAGACGTGGTTTTAGATGCACTTATAGATGTGCACCATAGAATAGACAAACGCGGTTTTAGACACGTCTTTAGATTCGCCACAGAGTTTTAAAATTAAATATTTGAAGAAAAGCAAATTTTTTTGGGTTCTTTGTTTGTAGGATGTCTTCATCTTCAACAAGTAGGTCCAGTGAGGATGAATCCCTCCGTATCCACCATTGCAAAATGTGGTTGGAGCAAAAAATCAAATGTATGTGTGATCGATGTCGAGGAAACATGTATCGTGCATGCAAGATTACACTCAATCACATCTCAAAGTATGGAGAATGGGATGTGACCGTAAACATGGTAAGTGTTAAAGAGTTAAGGTTGATTGAGATACCTATGGGTGTTCATATGTTTGAGTTATGATCCTGTTTTAATTTGATACAAGATGTAATGCCACACCCGCATATGTTGCCCTATGCTCACCGTGAGGAGACAAAGTGTCGGCAATATGAGGTGGGATCTTCAGGAGGGACCGTTACGGATGCATGGAGTGATGGTGATAGTAGCCCTCTGCCATTACCTCATGAAGCCATGGAGGATGAGGTGTTTGATGATATGGTGCGGGATTTATATGTCCATCAGTCCGAAGGGAGGGATGATAGCATGGAGCAGGACGATCTTTTTACCATAGCATCGACTCCACTATTTGAGGCTCTATTCTACGTGCCTCCCTTGAGTTACTAAACTTGCAAACCATCTATGGATGGAGCAATGCAAGTTTGAATGCATTACTCAAGTAAGCTTTAAAGTCTATTTTTGCAAACATGGAATGCAAGTTTGAATGCATTACTCAAGTAAGCTTTAAAGTCTATTTTGCAAACATCGTGAATTATGCTAGTGGGTCAATTACTCGAATGCTTTTCCTCATTTATGGTCTTCATGTGCAGGCTATTGTGTAAAATGCTTCCAAGGGAGAATAAATTACCAACCTCAAGAGATATGGCAAGGCAACATGTGACCTCTCTTGGAGGATTAGATTACAAGCGCATCCATGCATGCATCAACGATTGCATTTTGTTTGGTGGACTACATAAGGATGCAAGAGAGTGCCCTTTTTGTGGAGAGGCAAGATATAGAGCAGATCTCAAAACTTTGGATGTGCCTCGTTAGGTATTGCGACATTTTCCCATAATCCCTTGCATCCAACATATGTTCAAGTGCAAATCCATTGCAGAGCTCATGTCATGGCATTCCTCCCATCGATCAACCGATGGTAAGTGGAGAACTCCTGTAGACTCTCCTGCATGGAATCATATTGAAGACACATGGCCAAGCTTCAAGGAAGAACCTAGGAGCTGGAGACTTGGATTGGGTATGGATGGTGTGAACCCACCATTTGGTCTCAAAAGCACCTCTTATAGTGTATGGCTAGTGATATTGGTGAATTATAATCTTCCACCCTCTATGGCTATTAAGAAAGGGCATGTTATGCTATCCCTTCTAATTCCAGGGAAACATAAAGTCAAAAATCCAGATGTTTATTTGGAGCCTTTGATTAACGAGCTAGAGATACTTTGGAGAGGTATCGAACTGCAAAGCACTCTTAATGTGGACGATGCATGACTTCCCAGGCTATGGCGAGTGTTCAGGTAAGCATTGCACTTGTAATTATGAATAGGCAAAGGATGTGGCACCCTAAACCCACCTTCAACTCTTAATTGCATCTATTGTTCAGGTCTCACTACATCGGGTTACCATGCATGTCCTGTTTGTGGTCCTTCCCTAGTTGCCTCACGGGAAGATGCATTGAATAAGGTCATCTATGAGAATCACCATCGATTTCTCCCACTTGATCATCCTAGATATGTTCCCCCTTGGAATGAAGTCCTCCCACAATCACTCACCACGGGAGCTTGGATGAGAATTTGGGATGGTTCCATGACTCCTCCACCACTTAGCATGAGCCGATAAGGGTTTGTAATTATTGTGTGCTATATTGGCCAGAAATAAAGATTTCCCGCTAACACCAACTTTTGTTTAGATACTCCATCTTTTATCCTTTACCATATTGGTCCCACCTCAAGATCAATCACCTGCTTGATCCCATGCATATCTTCAAGAATGTTGCATCTACCATTTGGGGGCATTTGAATGGGACACGAGATTCCGTAGGCATAAGGGAGGATCTACATACCACAGGGAGGATGCATGAAGCTTGGCCACAAGAGAGATGAATTGGGGGTGTGTTTTTACCTCGTGCACCGTGGAGGTTATCAAAGCTAGAGATGGCAGCAGTGAAGCCCGCTATTACTACAATTTGTACTCCCACTAGATGCATGAGGTGTTTGAAGGGAGCCTTTACAAAGAGCAAGAAAAGAGGTGTAGAGCAATTATATGGCTTGAAATCTTATGATTGGCACAAGATGCTTCAAGTAAGTATTTTATATGCATAATATCTTTTTCCTTTCAAATTTGTGAATGAATAATTATAAGCAACTAATCAACCACCTCCTCGTGGGTTCAGTTCATACTACCTACTAGCATTTCTCATAGCGCATCGAAGGACATGAAGGATTGTATTTACAAGATGGGCAAGCTTGTGAGGTACTTTACATGATACAAAATATGATGCGTATCAATGCTCCATGCAAGGCGTTCATATTGCTAATATGGTGTACTTTCATTTCTAGTATGTGAGCTCAAAGGAAATAGATCCCACCATGCTTGAGAATGCTCAAGTTATGTCAGTGGAGGTGGTTTGTTTAGTGGAGGAGACATTTCCACGTTGTATTCTCACAAGCCAACTAGATCTTATAGTGCATTTGGTGGATGAGATTGCTATATGCAGTACTATACATGCACGATGGTTGTTCTTCCTCGAGTGCTTCATGAAGACCTTGAAGGGCTTTGTGAGACAAAATGAAAGACCCGAAGGTAGCATGGCTGAGGGTTGGTTGGTACAAGAGTCACTTGTATATATTTTTGAGTATCTTGTTGATGTCGATAGTTCTCTCCCACGACTATGGAGAGATGATGAAGACATAAGGATGACCTCTATTGTGCCTCAAGGGAAAGGACGCAACAAAGGAATAGACACGGAGTTGCATAATAGTATCAACCTCTATTGCATGCTTAATAGTGATGTGATGGAAAGATGGGTGACAAGATACGAGGATGCAACGGAAGGAGGTATGGAAAGGGAAACGTGATGGAAGGAGGAACGAGACCGAATGGGACGCGATGAAAGAAGCGACAAAGGCAAGAAGACAAGAAGAAAGGGCCCTCTTTCATATACACCATGGATCTCATGTGCCATACCATCAGTATCTAAGAGCACCTCCAAAGGATATTCATGTGGATTGGCTACTTGATGAAATGGAGAAAGTAGAGAAAGATGAGGGGATGCATATCACAATGGAAGAATGGGAGTATGCTAGGGGATGCATGAGCAAGGTTGGTATATAGAATGTTATGCATAAGTTAGGAGCTTTCAATAATTTAGATTGCTTATTTAATTGATTTTTTCTTGGTGTAGTGCACTATGTTCAATGCTATATGGTGTGAGGGCAAGCATTTTCGAACACAAAGGATTGATGATAAGAGAAACACACAAGATTGCAGCATCATTGCTAGCTTTGAGGGAGCCAATGGAGCCATGGATGATTATTGTGGCATAATCCAAGATATTATTAAGCTTGACTTTTGATGCTTCTTTGTGTATGTTTTGGATGTAAAGTGGTTTAAGGACGTGGTGGAAAGAGGCCCTAATGCAACAATCAAACGCCATGCAAGTGGCTTTGTAACTATTGACTCCACAAAGTTTTGGCAAAGTAGGAAGGACACACTAGTACTACCGCAACAATGTGAACAGGTACTGTGCACACATATAAAAATACTCGCTTTTAAATATTTGATACCTTCGATGCAAGGAAAATAACATGATTGTATTTGTGTTTGAATTAGGTTGTCTATCAACCAATGGTGGATAATAACAGATGGTAGCATGTCATACCTATTATGCCACGTTCCAAAGTGATGTATAGTACATTTACTAATATGGAGCGTATGGAGGATGATCATGGCCATGGACGTGATGATGACCGTGATACAAGAGAGGAGAATGATCATGAGATAGGAGATACAGATATTGAGGCCATTACCCATGAGGACGAGCCTACCATTGGTGATGTTGATTTTGATGAGCACATGAGTAGCACAAATAGTAGTGGGTTGAATGTATTTGTAGATCTAAACACTTGTTTGGATTTTGAAGTAGATAGCTTGGCAAGGGTTGATCTCATTGAGGATAAGATTGAACCGTAGCCCATCATTGATATTGGCAAAACTATTTTACATATTGTCTCATTCTCCTCACCTCACTTAATTCTCTTATATGTGGGCTTGCAAAAAAGCATTGATGTTTTTGTTAAAATTATGTGCTTTGGTAATCATGGGCAATGTTTGGAAAGTAGTGATGTACACCAAAATCTCACTTTCTGTATCCTCTGTTTTGCGTCTAAATATGCATCCAAATACACGTCTAATTCTCAGTGTAGATGCACTAATAGACGCGCTAATACATGCGCAAATAGACGCGTTGACAAACACAGTGTTAGATGGGCCTATATTTTCTCAGTGTAGATGTGCAAATAGACGTGTCAATACACACGCAAATAGACGAGCTATTAGATGTGCTATTAGACACGCCCATAATTTCTCTATTCAAGCAATGCCTATAGACATGCCCGCTATTTTGCGCATCTATCAAGCAAGTCTATAGTTGCTTTGTGTTGTTGTGATGCCATCAAATATCTTTTTTGACAAAATATGAAGAGGGGAGAGGAGAAGAGTGGAGATGAGGAGAGAGGGCACAGCTAGAGAGCACACCACAAATGACTAACTGTACACTAGATTTAGTTGAAAAAATAGAATATATACAAACCCTTTTAGGGTTAGGGTTAGGAGATCTAACCCTTTCCTTTATAGCACTCTATAAGGTTAGTGCTATGCACATATGATCACGTGATGGTGCTATGCACACATGATCACATGATGTTGAGCGTGAACTCTCAACACCTTCCCTCAAGATCAACATCATGAAGTAGGCCTTCCCTCAAGATGATGATTCTGGGGAATCGAAGAAGGACTGAGCATTACATTCCATCACACCCCTTTAATGGGAATGTCCTTCCTCTGCATCAAACCAAGAGCTAGTTGGTGTTTCTCGAATAGCTCTTTACCGAGTGGTTTGGTAAAGATGTCTGCAACATTCTCTTTGCTATCACAATGCTGCAGTGTGATGTCACCAAGTAACACTCTTTCTCTGATGAAGTGCTCTCTGACATCAATGTGCTTTGTCCTGGAGTGATATACTGGATTTTTGGCCAATGCTTGAGCCGATTGATTATCACAGTATATTGTTGTTGGCTTTGACTCATCAAAGTAATCTGTTTCTGACAATAGTCTTCTGAGCCATATATCCTCACATGCACTTGTAGTGAGTGCCCTATATTCTGCTTCAAATGAAGACAAAGAAACAGTTGGTTGTTTGTTTGACAACCATGATATAGCACCTTGACCAAGGAAAAATGCATATCTTTGTGTCGATCTCCTGGTCTCATGATCTCCAGCATAGTCACTGTCACAGCATCCATGCAACCATGGATGACTTCCTTTGTATTCTATCCCAAACTGTCTTGTACCTCTGATGTATCTCAAGACTCTTTTGGCTGCATTACTGTTTTGGATTTGCCATAAACTGTGCTAGTGAGCTTGCTGCATAACAAATATTTGGCCGTGTGATTGTCTGATATATAAGAGATCCAATGAGCTGCCTGTAGTATCCTTCATTGACTGTAGGCTTTTCTGAATCTTTAGTAAGTTTCAAACTCTATTCCATGGGAGTGGCTGCAATCTTGCAATCTGCCATATGAAACTTCTTCAGGAGACTGTCAACATATTTGAGCTGACTCATGAATGTGCTATCTGAATCTCTCCAGAACTCAATTCCAAGACAATAGTGCATAAGTCCAAGATCTTTCATGTCGAACTCTGCAGATAAGTCTTGTTTTAATTTTCTGATGAAGCTATCCTTGCTTCCTGTCACAATCAGATCATCTACGTACAAAAGTGCAATAGTAATGTCTTCCCCTTGAACTTTGTAGTAGAGAGTATGATCTTTATTGGACTTCATGTATCCCAAATCAGCAAAATACTTGTCAATTCTGCTGTACCAACTTCTGGGTGCTTGCTTAAGGCATAGAGACTTTTCTTGAGATGGCAAACCTTGTTCTCCTTTCTTGGTTCAACATAACCTGTGGGTTGTTGCATGTAGACTTCCTCGTCTAGATAACCATTGAGAAATGCATTCTTGACATCGAGCTGATACACATTCCATTTGCTGAGTGTCACTAGTGATATCAAGAACTATATGGAATCCATCTTTGCTACTGGAGCATAAGTCTCATCATAGTCTTGACCATATTGTTGTGCAAATCCTTTTGCAACTAATCTGGCTTTACATCTCTGAATACTGCCATCTGGATTGTACTTCACTTTGTATACGCATTTGTTGGCTATGGACTTCTTTCTTGGTGGAAGGTCGCATAATTCCCAAGTGTTATTTTTATACAAAGCATCTATTTCTTCATTCATAGCAGTTTGCCATTCTGGCTGATCTACTGCGTCTTCGAAGTACACTGGCTCTTCTATAGCCATGATGGTAGTCATAAGAGCATAGTTGGTGGTTTCCACCTGAATTGCTTTGCCTTTCTGAGCATATGTCAATCTGGCTGGTGGTCTGCTTTCCCTAGTAGACCGTCTGAGCTGCTATGGCACTGCTTGGGGTGTTGCTGGCAATTCTTGCTCTTCTTCATCAACCTATTCTGTAGATGACTGTGAAGTCGATGCTTCTATCTCCTGTGTAGGTGAGGTTTTCCATTCTGATTCCTCATCAAAGATTACATCTTTGGAGATAATGACTTTGCGGTTGATGGGATCATACAATTTGTATGCTTTGCTTTCTTCATTGTAGCCAACCATGATGCATTTGCGTGACTTTGCATCCAATTTCCTGTGATGATCATCATGTATGTGGGCATATGCTATGCAACCAAATATGCGGAGATGCCCAATGCGTGGCTTGTGTCCAGTGAATGCTTCATAAGGAGTCATACCTTGTATCGGTTTGGTAGGAAGCCGATTAAGCAAGTAGTTAGCTGTAGCTATTGCTTCTGCCCAATACTGATTCAAAAGATGCTTTTCACTAAGCATTGCTCTAGCACTATCTGCTAAAGTCCCATTCTTCCTTTCAGCTCTTGCATTTTGCTGAGGAGTATCTGCACATGTGAATTGTCTTCGAATGCCGTGATTTTTGCAAAAGTTCATGAATGTTGAAGACATGTATTCACCTCCTCTGTCTGATCTCATGACCTTGATCTTTCTGCCTGTTTGGTTTTCTACCATGGCTTTGAATTCTTGAAATCTGGAAAACACTTCAGATTTCTCTTTCAGAAAGTAGACCCAACAATATCTGTTGTAGTCTGTTAAGGGCAAAAGCAGCAACAGCAAAGAGGAACTAGGGGGGGAGTCCTTAGATCATTATCATTAATACGTTGTATCTAGTTTATAGTAAGATATGAAAAGACGAAAGTTCTAGGGCTAGGCAGAGAACTGAATAGGCACGGAAACCGTCACGGCAACCGTCACGGCAACCGTCACAGCAACCGTGAAGGAGTTATGTGTGCCGGTTAGATAAGAGAGAAGAGAGCGATCATTCAAGAGGCTCATTGGGGCTTATTGAGGCTCATTGGGATCATTGGAGCTCATTGATGAGGATCGGAGCAAGGATCAGTGCTATGTATCAGAGAGTACGGTGTTGTACTGCTCGGAGAAATGTAATACAGAGATTCTATTGCATCTACCTTATTGTTTTATCATGAATGATTCTGTCGATCACTGTTCTACTCTATGAATTTTCATACGCAGTTCTGAAGTACGATTACGCATGTAAATCTGTCGCAGTAGTGCGTTTCGAGTTAGTCTTCAGAGTAGAGAGGGCTAACACTTTGGCGACCACGGAAGATTTCCATGTTTGTCGCGGTGGATACCCCGGAGAGGTTGGATGCTCCCCATCTGTAATACTCTGATTCCTCGGTGCGTGGACTAGCGCATGAATGACGCTGGGAGTGAGCCAGGGGGAACATCGCGCTCTCCGGAACGGCCTCGGGAGCCTACAACTCCAGTATCGGCACGTACAACCCGCGAGGAACGGCATGACAGATATGTGGCTCAACGTGATCTTCTCTTCGGCTTCTTCACGGATAGTGAGAGTAGTAGCCGCTCTGACACACCTCCGCTGATCCCAGGAGAGGAAGGTCCAGTCGTTTTCGGTGTTCAGGAGGAAGGCGAATCCTCCGGACGCAGTAGCCCGTTCGATTTAACAAGTACTCCTCCGGAAGACGAAGCGTCACCGTTGCGGAATTCCCCACCACCGAGTCCCAGGAGACGGAGGGGTGGTGTGCCTGCAGGAAGCGGAGCCCCAGGTCCGTCACTAGATCCCGATAGGGGAGGTGGAGGCGGTGGAGGCGGAGGCGGGGGTGGAGTTTCGGCGGAAAGTAGCGCGGCTATTCCACCACTGGTACCCAGGATGACGGTGAAGTACCCCAAGTTTTCGGGACGGGATAAGGAGGATGCGGATGCACATATACTGTCATTTGAGATGGCATGGATGGTGAATACGGCTCCACCAGTGCAGGCGACAGATCTTATGAAGATGGCGACTTTCATCCCGACACTGCAGAAGCAGGCGGCGGCAGTATGGATCGCGCAATATGGAGCTACCCATTTCGCCACGTTTGATCTACTGCGGGATGCCTTTTTGCTCCAGTTTCGGGAGGAGAAGACCCGTGTTCATGTCCTGGCCAAACTGGGGAAACTGGAACAGAAGAACCAAGAAGTGGAGGCGTATGCGGCCAGGTTTCGGTCGTTGGATCCGCCGCCTCGATGCAGCAACTACCCCGGCAGTCCCCATCCAAAATGCTTACTTCATGGAGGGGCTGAATAAAGGATTGAAAAGGTCCCTGGCATCGTTGGATCTGGAAGCTCTTTCATTGGAAGAAGTTGTCCGAGCAGCGGTGAGGGCGGAACAAGTTCTGTTTACTTCCACCAAGGGAAGGAAAGGAAAAGTGAAGTATGAGGAGGCTGAGGGAGACTCCGATACCGATAATGAGGAGGAGTCGGATCAGTCGGATGAGGAGGAGGACACACGTTCCATGAGGCGGAAGGCTGGAAAAGCGGCAGGGAAGTCATTTCCGGAAGGATCTGCTGCCGGAGCCAAAAGTCGGGATAGTGGAATAGGGTCCTCTTCAAAAGTTCGCAAGGATACTTAGTGTAATCGGTGCCGGAATGCAGGACACTTAGCAGAGGAATGCGGTTTGAATGAGCGGTGGTGTGCGATTTGCCAAACAGCGACGCATACCACGGAGATCTGCCGCTATAACGCACGAATAGCCCCGACACCAGCGGTGGCGGCGGTAGTTGCGGCACCAGCCGCAGCACCAGCCGCGGTACCAGCCACACCGGCGAGAAGACCTTGGCGGCCGAGAACGGCTGGAACAGGTGCAGATGAACCAGCAGGGGAACTGACGTTCCTATGTTTTTATTGCAATCAACCCGGACATCGAAAGGTAGATTGCGAATTATTCAAGCGCCACAAGGCGGAAAGGGAAGCAACCCGGGGATCCGAAGATGGCAAGTCCGCACCAGCAGTGAATGCGGTTCTGATTATCGAATGCGATGATGCCAGTCAGCAACAGGATAGCAAGGAGCCTAGTCCGAAGTCCGAAGAAGTACCGGAAGTACCGGCGGGTGTCCCTGTTGAAGGCAAAGTGGGAGGAAGTGCGAGCGGAGATGTGCTCGTGGTCACACGATCCCAGGAAAAGGTGCGGGAATACAAGGCCCAGCAAGAGAAGGGGAGACCTACGGCGTTGGACTAGCAGGCACAACAAAAGGTGCGGTCGACGGTCGGTGAATGGGTCCAGAAAACCCCAACGGTGTTACCTAGGCCTAGCGCGGAAAAGGCAGTCTCGGTGACGGAGAATGGTGCGAAGGTGGCACGGCGCCTGCAAGGAGAGCAGCCAGAAGCGACTTGTCTACCTACCAGTCAGAAGGACAGCCTGATGACCGGCGAGGAGGGTGTTGAACCATATGATTTATGGCAGGATTTGCGGAAACAGCAAATACACATGACAATGGAGCAATTGTTAGCATTGGTACCCAATTTCCGGAGTTCTCTCATCAAACAATTGACGGAACCAGTCAGGGCGATGGAGTCGGAGATGGAAGCGGTAACAATGGAAGTGTCGTCAGACGGATCTGCAAAGCCTGAAGCGGAAGTACAGCCTCCTGTTTTTGACAAAACGGTCCCGGTAATTTCCGTAACACTGGAGAATAGCCGTGTGGGAGGGGTGTTGCTGGACGGAGGGTCTGGGGTCAACATCCTGTCCGAACAAATGCTGGTGCCATTGGGTATCACAAAATGGGAATCAGCACCCTTCGCCGTTCGGATGGCAGACCAACGGAGAGTGCAGCCGTTAGGATTGCTCCGTGGATTGAAAATGGAGGTTTGCGGCGTGAAGTTCGAAATCGCTGCGGTGATTCTCCGGATGGAGGATATTAGCGGGTCATACCCGTTATTGCTCGGAAGACTGTGGTTGCGGCAGGCCCGTGTGAAACAAGACTGGCAATCCGACCGCATCACCATTCGGAAAGGAAAAAAGAAGCTGAAGCTCTCGGTACATACCAAACAAGGGCTGAGGACACCATTCCGACCGACGATGGCGGAAGGTATCCATATGATGGACGGAATGGGGGTCGAAGAGGAGGATGACTACTTCAGTAGGAATACGGAGCTGGTAAGCTTGTTCGAGGTCGATGTGGTTGCCGTTTTAAAGCAATATCAGCATCAGATTCCCTCGGCTACGCAGGAGTCATCCAGTTCCGCGAAAGAACCAGTCGAAGGGAGTCTACCGGAAGGCACAGGAGACATGCCGGACGAAGCGGGAGTGGCGGAGGCGGAAAGAGTTTTCGAGCAGGAACTCCGTCGCTCGCGGAGGGTCAAAGAAGACGAGCTGCTCCAGCAGTACAAGCGGCTCCGGCAGTACAAGTACCGGCGCCGGCGGCTCCAGCAGTTCCGGCGGCGGCAGCGGCAGCGGCGGCGGCGGACGATGACGGTGGCGACGTCGAGGATGAACCGTAGCGGAGAACCGGTGGGTTCGGATGCGGATCCGGAATCCGATTCACCGGGAGTGCCAAGTGTTAAGGGAAAAAGCAGCAACAGCAAAGAGGAACTAGGGGGGGAGTCCTTAGATCATTATCATTAATACGTTGTATCTAGTTTATAGTAAGATATGAAAAGACGGAAGTTCTAGGACTAGGCGGAGAACTGAATAGGCACGGCAACCGTCACGGCAACCGTCACAGCAACCGTGAAGGAGTTATGTGTGCCGGTTAGATAAGAGAGAAGAGAGCGATCATTCAGGAGGCTCATTGGGGCTTATTGAGGCTCATTGGGATCATTGGAGCTCATTGATGAGGATCGGCGGTGCTATGTATCAGAGAGTACGGTGTTGTACTGCAAGGATCAGTGCTATGTATCAGAGAGTACGGTGTTGTACTGCTCGGAGAAATGTAATACAGAGATTCTATTGCATCTACCTTATTGTTTTATCATGAATGATTCTGTCGATCACTGTTCTACTCTATGAATTTTCATACGCAGTTCTGAAGTACGATTACGCATGTAAACCTGTCGCAGTAGTGCGTTTCGAGTTAGTCTTCAGAGTAGAGAGGGCTAACATAGTCGTCTATGAAGGTCAAGTAATAAAGTGAACCATTGATGCTGCGGGCCTGGGCATAACCCCATACATCTGTATGAATCAAATCAAGAATACCTCGAGCACGAGAGGTACTTCTGACAAAGTTGGTTCGCTTTTTTTGCCGAAACAGCATGCTTCGCAAACTTTTCCAAGAAACTGTAGCTTCGGAATCCCAATTGCCATATTCTGATTCCTTAGATCTAACAAGTACTTGAAGTTGACATGACCATATCTCTTGTGCCATTTTGCAGATAGTGGCATCTATTGCATTTGAGCTGACATGGCATGCTTATCTAGTACTGTAGCTAGCATCCTGAATAAGCGTCCTTCCTTGACACCTTTTGCTACTACCTAACCTCTTTTGGATTTGTCTCTGATAGTGCATTCATCACCATCGAAGATGACTTTGTAGTTGTGTTCCGTCATTTGACCTACTGACAAAAGGTCCTTGCTGAGCTTGGGAACATAGAGCACATCTTTGACTAATCCTTTTGTACCAGTGAAATTGTTCATAGGGATAACACCTGTCCCTTGAACCGGATTCAGTGTATTGTCTGCTATGTAGATGACATTCTTTTGACCTTCTAACGGCTTCATTTATGTGAACCATTCCTGATGATTTGTCATATGAGATGATGCACCGCTGTCGATGTACCAAGGATCCTGTTCCACTTGGTCGACTTGATAGCTGAAATCCTCTTTGGGATTGAAATCAGTGTGTCTAGGTGCATTGTATCAGTCTGATGCAATTCCTCACTTGCAAGAAACATATTGCCATGTTCATTTGCAAAATGACTGTGACTAGAATGTCCACCATGATGATTTCCTCTTCCTCGGGAATTCCCTCGATTGCTGCTAGATTGACTGCCTTGGTCATACTGCTTCTTGCGGCAATCTCTTTCATAGTGTCCAAACTTGTGACAGTAGTTGCACTGGATGTTTGACACATTGATGGATGCATTCCCTCGTCCTTGAAATCTTCCTCGATTGGAATTATTTCCTCTTTGCTCATTTTGATGTTGCTGAGGATGCTGCTGATGCTGATGCTGATTCTAACTTTGATTTTGTTGATGATGACCACTTTTCTGATATGATCTACCTCTGTTTCTGCCTTTGCCTCTGCTTCTGTCTGAAGCTGTGAATGCCTGATCATTAGAATGACCTTTACGTGCTTGAATGGCCTGAGTCCTGAGTTCTTCACCAAGTAGAACTGACTGAAGTTCTTCCAATGTTGGAATTTGCCGTTGGATGGCAATACTCTGAACTAGATTCTCATATCCTTCTCCTAGTCCATTCAGGATTACTTGAACCATTTTTGCGGGATTCATAGTCTCTCCTGCTGCTGCAAGTTGATTGTTGTAGTCTTTGATGCGGAGTACATAAGCATGACCGGTTTCACTGCTGCTGCGGAAACTCTGGTTGATCTGGTTTCTCAGGGTGAGAATCCTGGATGTGTTCTTGGACTCGTAGAGAGCTGCAAACATATCCCATGCTTTTTTTGATGTCTTGACTGTGTTGAGCTGTCCTAGCATGACATCTTGCACATTCTGCTTGATCAGGTGATAGGCATACTTGTCTTTCTTATCCCATTCTGCTTGAGCTCGGGCAATGGCAGGATCTGCTACTAGTGCAGAAACTGTTTGTGTAGATGTAGATCTTGATGTAGATCCCATTGCTGGTACTGTGACAACAGATGGAGTAGAGCTACTGGTGGCTAGATCGGCCAATGGTCTAGGTATAGATCCATCGACATATTCGCATTTGTCCTGAAGCACAAGAATGGTCTCCATTTGGTATTTCCATGTACCGTAATTGGAGTTCTCTAACTTAGCAGATGCCTCCAGATTGAGGTTGCTAGTCGACATGGTGCAAACAATGTACTCAAAAAAGTGTCCTGAAAAAACTCTGTATGAATCAACTGCAAATACACTGAAGATGCCAAGTGAAATCTCTGTACCGTCGGTGAAGATAGAACTGCAATATATAAAATCTGATCTGTGTTACAAGGCTTGTGGCAATGATGCCGGTAATAGCCAAGAGGCTTTACAAGGCTGAAATGATGTGCACAATGCCGTGAGATAGCCGAATAGGCTTTACAATGGTGGCATGTGTGTGTGAAATCAAATGATATCTGCCCACTGAATCAATCTGCAATGCCTCTGAACTCTGAAGTTTGCTCACTGAACTGATGAACGTAAGGTTTCAGGTAATGTAATGATGTGAAATCGGATGTGAGCGTATGGACTGGTACTAGTCGGGAATTTCGGGCATGGCTTAGATTGGTAACTTGGGGAAATTCAAAGTGTCCCCTCTATGGTGATCTAGTCTATTGTGATCTAGATCTAAACCAACCGTCGATCGATGAAAGAGCAGCAAATAATTCCTTTTCTTTTTTCTTTTTAAGTGCTGGGTCAGATGCGTCGATGTAGAGGCAAATGTACGTGAAGGAAGTGGTTTTGTCGGTGAGGCTCAAATGTGAGTGTAACTTGCCTCAAAATGTGTGCATGATGTGACGAGCGCGTAGAGCACGGAAAAACGAGCGACTTTCCTTTTTGGAGCACCCTCAAATTCTTCCTGGATCAAGAGATATGACTTGATCTAGGTGGAGGGGCAAAAGGAGTGCAAATGGTGCTCAATGATGATGTGTCACTCTGAGTCACATGCAATGATGATGTGGCACTATGCTTAGCAAGAGGTGTGCCAGTGAAGCTCTGTGCTGAGGTGGCAGGAGTGTGCACATGCAGTGTGTGCACAGTGTGCCTGGCAAGGGACTGTGCCTAAAGAGGGTCAGTGCTGACTGGACTGTTGAGGTGGCAGTGCTAAGGTGGCACAGATGATGTCAGCAAGGTGATGTGGCAATGCTGATGTGGCACTGATGATGTGTCCCTGATGACATGGCACAGGTGACGTGGTTGATGATGTGTCAGTGATGATGTGGTAGGTGATGTGGTAGTCGGTGATGACTTGGCAGTCAGTGATGATGTGGCCTGATAACATGGATTGCTGACGTGTCAATGCTGATGTGGCAGTGTGGATAGTCTGCTGATGACATGGCAATGGTGACGTGGCCAAATGATGTGGCAATGGATAAGATAAGGTTGCCATGTGGCAAAACTCTATTTGCCACGTGTCAAAACACGAGGCACCGGAATCTATCAAAGATTCTGACGGAATCTTGGAGATTTCGTCGTCTTCTCCGTCGATGGAGTTTGTTGGAGAGCACGGCTGGAGCGTCGATGATGGAGCCATTTCGTTGCCCGTGCGTGGGATCGTTGCGATTCGTTGGCTTCTGATGTCTAGAAGCTAACCTTGCTGGAGGTCGGGCATTCGGTTGTAGAGTGTTGAAGATGCCGTTCATTGTTGATGGAGCGCAGGAGCAGTTGGAGCATAGGAGCTATGTTGAAGGAGCCGAGACCGTGAGCCAGTTGTTGGATGGAGGGTCGCCTTCTAGAGCTGGAGGCATATGTTGTATGGAGAAGGCTATGGAAAGAAGGCTGTTGGAGGTGCCGTGAGGCGACCCGTATGGAGAGACTTTGCTGCAGGACATGCAGCCCGTGGCTACTAGAGCGTCGCCCGTGTCGCTGTAGATGGTCGTATGCGCAGTGGATCTAGTTGGCCATCTTCAATAAGGCAGTGGAGCCTTGAAGCTGTTGAGCGGTGCGTAGGGCTGTTGTAGGAGCTTGGAGAGTGTTGACGTAGGAGTGGCTGTCGTTGTAGGCTATATGGAGCTTCGTTAGAGACTACATTTGGAGGTCGAGGCGCCTTTTATCGAGTCTGCTATTGCAGTCATTAGGCTTGCTGCTACTGCTCTTTAGTTTCCGGTCGTTGTAGCTTGGCGCTAACTCGAGGTTGTTGTTTAAGAGCCCTTTGAGCCCTTTGAGTGCTTGATAAAGA
Source organism: Dipteris shenzhenensis (assembly GCF_047967505.1). Lineage (NCBI taxonomy): Eukaryota > Viridiplantae > Streptophyta > Polypodiopsida > Gleicheniales > Dipteridaceae > Dipteris > Dipteris shenzhenensis. The sequence goes on along the minus strand of NC_141600.1, from coordinate 49,580,159 downwards.
GAACCACATCCAAAAATACTCCTCATGAAGAAGAAGAACTGAGAACTAAAACAAAAACAGAGAACTCACAAATTTCTCTCAATCAAATGAACCTCTATCTCTCCCTCACAGGAATGATCATCTAAGTTCTATCTCTCATATGAATCTCTCAAAGAACTCACTAAGTCTCTCGAAGAAGATCACTCTCTCACAGAAGAAGCATTAGAAACTCAAAGAGAATACCTCTCATGGACAGAATTCTCACATGAATAGAAATTTCTCTCAAAGAAAACATAAGTTCTCTCAACGGAAGAGAACACTCGAGAACTCTCAATCACTCTCTCACACTCTCAAGGATCGCAATGCCTCAGCAGAGGCAAGGGAGCTCTGATACCATGACGAAATATGAAGAGGGGAGAGGAGAAGAGTGGAGATGAGGAGAGAGGGCACAGCTAGAGAGCACACCACAAATGACTAACTGTACACTAGATTTAGTTGAAAAAATAGAATATATACAAACCCTTTTAGGATTAGGGTTAGGGGATCTAACCCTTTCCTTTATAGCACTCTATAAGGTTAGTGCTATGCACATATGATCACGTGATAGTGCTATGCACACATGATCACATGATGTTGAGCATGAACTCTCAACATTTTTGTGATGGGATAAAATGAGTTCATGTTGCATGAACATCATTCTTCAAGAAATTTTCTCATAGGATTCCTTGCTTTATGGAATGTTGAAATCATAGCAAGGAACAAATTTCATTGGGTTAAACATACACATGTATCAAGAGGTTGGCATCATATTGAGTCAGATATAACTAAGTTTCTCTTATGTGCTTAATTTTAACATGGTCTTCATTCTAATTGGTAATTGCATGCATGGAAAGAGAAACAACGGATTCAAACCACTCGTTATGAAATACACAACATAATCAAACCACTATGGAGGTAGTCCATGATGTGAGAACTTGAGGGTGAGACAGAGCTTTACACCACCACATATATATTCTAGTGAGTGAGCCTAACTAGAATGTACTAGTCAAAAACCTCCCCAAGAATACGAGAGCATCCTCCCCCTATATACGATGGATGTAAAGTCGTTGCACATGTTTATCATGAAGCTTTGAAGTTCCTATCATGACCAAAGTGCCTAACATATGGCATCACTTGGCCAACTATTTCCCCCTCATTTTCAACACATATTTAGATATATTGAGAGCTATTCAAATTAGACTTTGAAAACTTTCTCATCTACATTGCCAAGAACCCTACATCCTTTTATTTGATTGCTTGTTTGCAATTTATGTTTAAACTAACTATCCATTTCATTGAAGTATGAGGATGTGAATGAAGATGCCATCAAATATCCTTTTGCGTTGGGATAAAATGAGTTCATGTTACGTGAACATCATTCTTTAAGAAATTTTCTCATAGGATTCCTTGCTTTATGCAATGTTGAAATCATAGTAAGGAACAAATTTCATTGGATCAAACATACACATGTATCAAGAAGTTGGCATCAAATTGAGTCAGATATAATTAAGTTTTTCTTATGTGCTTAATTTTAACTTGGTCTTCATTCTCATTGGTAATTGCATGCATGGAAAGACAAACAACATAATCAAATCACTCGTTATAAAATACAAAACATATTGAAACCGTTATGGAGGTAGTCCATGATGTGTATGAGGGTGCTAGGATGTCTAAACTACGTGCTTGTCTCTCAATCTTGAATCTACAAGTAAAGTATGGGTGGTCGGATACAAGTATCTCGGCCTTAATGAGGTTAGCTCTTGCATTAAATTGACTCATTATTTGGATATTGTTTGTTTTGAGAATCATCATTTGGATAGTGTATACTGAATCATCATTGTTCGAAGCCTATGTATGTTTTGAATTGTCATAGGTTGCTCCAGAAGATGTTGCTTGCACCAAATACCATGCCCGCATCAAGAGATGAAGCAAAAAAGATGCTAACAATGGTGGGTATGGATTATGATACCATCCATGCTTGCCGTAATGATTGTATTCTCTTTCGTCATGAGCATGGAGATTTGGCTAGTTGTCCAAAATGTGGGGAACAATGATATAGAGATGACTTGCAGGGTGAGTGGGTACCGGTAAAGGTCTTGAGACACTTTCCCATCATTGCAAGAATACAACACATGTTCCGATGCAAATCCATAGCGGAGTTGATGACATGGCATGCATCTCATCAGTCCACTGATGACACATTGAGGATTCCCGTAGATTGTGCAGCTTAGAAGCACATAGATAATCAGTGGCCGGACTTTGCGAGGGAGCCACGCAACTTACATCTTGGGCTAGCCATGGACGGGGTGAATCCTTTCGGGCTACGCTCGACATCTTGGTCGACATGGCCCATAGACGTGGTGAATTACAATATCCCACCATGGCTAACAATAAAAAAGGGACACCTCATGCTTGCACTACTTGTGCCAGGAAAGTACAAGGCAAAAAACATGGACGTGTACATGGCACCTTTGATAGAGGAGTTACAGATATTATGGAGAGGAGTGTAGGTCTTTGATATTTCCAGAGCTCTTAGATATACCAATGATATTTTGGTCAGGGGTATCTTGATGTGAACCATGCATGACTGCCCAGGATATGGAGAGTGCGCAGGTACGTGGTTGTGTCTTTACATGTACAATGAGGGATTATGCTTTTTTGACTCTCTTTCATACGCATGTCTTGTACTAACACATTCATGCACGCGTGCAGGACTTGTTACAAGTGGGTACCATGCTTGTCCTATTTGTGGACCAGCTCTGAAATCACTTGCACGCTACTCCAAACATATGAGGAAAAATGTTTATGAAGGTCATGCTCGATACCTTCCGCTCGACCATCTCGTACGTGGAGTCAACTTGATCCACCACCATCATATTTGAAGGCAAGTGATTGGATTCAAGCTTGGAGGGCGAATGGAGAGGAACCTCCTCTTGGTATGAAGAGACTATCGATCTTTCATGAGCTTCCTTATTGGGGTCAGTTACAAATAAATCATCTCTTGGATCCCATGCATATCTTCAAGAATGTGGGGGCTACTATTTGGGCACACTTGGTTGGTTCCAAGGACTCGAGAGGAGTGCGAGAAGACTTGCGTGCTATGAATAGGATGTCTCGTTTGTGGCCCCAAGTGCATGCTTCGGGAAAAGTTGTCCTCCCGAAAGCAACATGGATCCTCTCTACGAGGGAAGAGGCAACGGTCAAGGCAGACATTACCTCTTTTCAAACACCGACAAGGTACATGCATTGCTTGAAAGGAGTATTTTCAAAGGACAATAAGCTTAGTGGGCTCAAGTCCCATGATTGGCACAAGGTCTTACAGGTATTCTAAGTAGAATTAGTATACCAATAATCGTGATGCGTTAGCGTAATTATTATTATGTTATATTGTTGACATGACTTCATTGTTGCTTTGATAGTTCATCCTCCCAATTATAATAAAAGGGTGCTTACAAGAAGATGTTAGAAATGCTACATTCAAGATCTGTGGTATTGTGAGGTATGCTTACTATCAAATCGCATTGAATGTATTTTCTTCAATTTAAGCTGATTAATCTGTAGACTGATTATGAAAATATCTTACATGGACATGTGAAATAGGTGGATATTTAAAAAAGAGATCTCTATATTGAGCATCGAGAAGGCTAGGGTGGAATCCATCGAAGCCGTATGCTTGCTTGAGAAGCACTTTCCCTCAAGCATTATGACAACTCAAGTCCACTTGCTTGTGCACATAGTTGATGAGGTGGCTATAGCAGGTACCGTTCATAGTCGATGGATGTTTTTTCTCGAGCGGTTTATGAAAACTTTGAAGGGATTTGTAAGACAAAGAGCAAGACCGGAAGCAAGCATGGTAGAGGGATGGCTTGTGCAAGAGTCATTAGTATATATCACAGAGTTTCTTGCATCCACGGATCCCGATATGCCGCAAGCTTGGCATAACAAGGATGATGATTGCATCATTGGCGAGGTTTCCCAAGGAAAAGGGATTGAAAGAAAGATGAGCAAAGAGCAAATGGAGAAATTCAATAAGTTTTGTATCCTCAATAAATGGAGAAATTCAATAAGTCTTGTATCCTCAATAGCTGTGAGATGCAGAAGTGGATTGAGAGATATGAAGTGGCCAAAGCAAAAAGAATAAATGCAAGGAAGAGATTCAGAGTAATGTACAGGCGATCACAACCATATCCACGAGATCTGGCTCTTCTCCCTACTCACATGTCACTTGATTGGCTACAACAGGCTCTATGTAAAGCCGAACATGATGGAGAGACAATAAACGAGCACGAGCGAGAGTTATCATCTGGATGTATGGTGCATGTAAGTTTCTTACCTCTTGATGTAATTAAGTAATTATTTGTAGCAATATATGCTATAAAATAGATGCATCTTCATTGTTTTAATGATGCTCTTTTACAGTATAAAAAGTACAGTGCATTATGGTCATATGGATGACATTTTCGCGTGGAACGCATCGATTCAAAGAGAGTCATGTATGATTGTGGAGTCATGGCTAACTTCACACAAGATAGCCAAGCAAGTGCTTCAGATACCAATCTTCTCTCCTCATAGTTGGATTATTGTGGAACCATACGCGACATCTATGAAATTGATTTCAGACGATTTACTATTTTCATTCTTGATGTAAATTGGTTTAGAACTATTTACAACGGTCCCCATGCGACAATGAGAAAAGATAGTAGCTGTCTCTTTGCAATAGACTCCACCAAACATTGGACCGATGAAACTGATACTTTTGTTCTTCCCGAGCACTGTGAGCAGATGCATACTAATGATTTAATTAATAGAAGCTTTCGTTTTTAAAGTCCATTGATAAATGTGCTTGAGCATAATTTCATATATATAATTGACAACATTTGGCACCCATCTTCAATATAGGTGGTTTTTCATCCGGATCGTTCTAATCCAAGATGGTGGTACGTGATCCAAGTTGCACCACGAAGTAAGCAAATTTTTGAAGATCGAGATGTGGATATGGAGATGCCACTACCAATGCCGGATCCAATTGATGAATCTAGTGAAGAAGATGTAGATCACCATATGAGCCAAGAGGAAGATGCGCATAATGACATTGCACGGGAGGAAGATGGAGATCACGATATTGAGGAAGAAGACAACAATCATGAAGAATCACCACACTTTATTAAAAAAGATGATCAAATACTTTTAGGTGAACGTACGATGCTAGAGTACCATGATGATATAGGAGATCAACTCGGTATAGAGTTGGAGATAGACTTGTTTGGTGCCTTAGACTTGGCTCAAGATAAAACAGTTGATGTAAATGCTCTTAATTGATTTTTCTCATCTCAAACTTGGACATGAATATATGAGCTTCAAAGGCTTGATGTACATGCTCTCATTTTTTTATTCTCTATGAACTCAAACATGTATGAAAATTTAAAAAAATTTGTCATTGGAAAAAACTAACTTTTAAGGCCTATTAAAAAAAAAAACCTCTCTGGAAAAACGTCGCTATAAAATAGTATATCAGTGTCGCTATATAGTGACACTTAAAAGTTGCTATATAGCGACTCTTATTAAAAGTTGCTATATAGTGACTTTTAACAAGGGTCGCTATATAGCGACACTTTATGAAACCCGCTTTTCATACCGATGATTAATGCTAATCGGGCACTAAACGTCGGTACATAAACATCGCAATAGGATCCGTGTGTAGTAGTGACATATGCTCATGCTTATGCTTATGCATGAGCATAAGAGAAGGAGACATATGCTCATGCATAAGCATGAGCATATGTCTCTTTTTTCCTCTTTCCTTTCCCTCTTCTTCTCTCTTTCCCCCCCTCTTTCCCCTCTTTCAATCTCTCTTTCTTTCCCTCTTCTTCCTCTCTTCCCCTCTTTTCCCCCCTCTTTCCCCTCTTTCATGCTTATGCATAAGCATAAGCATAAGCATGAGCATATGTCTCTTTTTCCCTCTTTCCTTTCCCTCTTCTTCTCTCTTTCCCCTCTTCCAATCTCTCTTCCTTTCCCTCTTCTTCCTTTCTTCCCCTCTTTTCCCCCCTCTTTCCCCTCTTTCATGCTCATGCTCTTATGCTCATGCATAAGCATAAAGCATAAGCATGAGCATATGTCTCTTTCTCTTATGCTCATGCATAAGCATAAGCATGAGCATATGTCTCCTTCTCTTATGCTTATGCTTAAGAGAAGGAGACATATGCTCATGCATAAGCATAAGCATAAGAGAAGGAGACATATGCTCATGCTTATGCTTATGCATGAGCATAAGAGAAAGAGACATATGCTCATGCATAAGCATGAGCATATGTCTCTTTTTCCCTCTTTCCTTTCCCTCTTGCTCTCTCTTTCCCCCCCTCTTTCCCCTCTTCCAATCGCTCTTCCTTTCCCTCTTTCCCCTTTTTCATGCTCATGCTCTTATGCTCATGCATAAGCATAAGCATAAGCATGAGCATATGTCTCTTTCTCTTATGCCCATGCATAAGCATAAGCATGAGCATATGTCTCCTCTTATGCATAAGCATAAGCATAAGCATAAGAGAAGGAGACATATGCTCATGCTTATGCTTATGCATGAGCATATGTCTCCTTCTCCTTCTCCTTCTCCTCTTTTCCTCTTTCCCCTCTTTGAATTTCTTTCCCTCTTTTCCCCCCCTCTTTCCCCTCTTTCATGCTCATGCTCTTATGCTCATGCATAAGCATAAGCATAAGCATAAGCATGAGCATATGTCTCCTTCTCTTATGCTCATGCATAAGCATAAGCATGAGCATATGTTTCAGTCTCTTATGCTTATGCATGAGCATATGTCTCTTTTTTCCTCTTTCCTTTCCCTCTTCGTCTCTCTTTCCCCCCCTCTTTCCCCTCTTCCAATCTCTTTTCCTTTCCCTCTTCTTCCTCTTTTCCTCCCTCTTTTCCCCCCTCTTTCCCCTCTTTCATGCTCATGCTCTTATGCTCATGCATAAGCATAAGCATATGTCTCTTTCTCTTATGCTCATGTATAAGCATATATATTTGCCTTTCAATGTCTTTTTCACTTTCTCTCCCTCTTTTCCCTCTTTTCCTTCTCTAATGAGCATATCTCATTTTCCTCTTTCAATCATAAGCATATGTATTTGCCTATGTCTATGCCTATGCTTATGTTTGTTTTTTGTATTTTGTTTTCGTGTTTGTGTCTATGTTAGACATGGAATCACGTTGCACGTCCGACGAGTATGGATAGCCTCGCAGGAGGAGACATCACAATCTTTATGCTCCAGAGGACTTTGATTCCTCTCACGCAACACCTGAGGGGACTACCCCTGGTCCGACTCCTCTCGGACGTAGCACTGCGACTACCCCTGGTCCGACTCCTCTCGGATGTAGCACTGCGACCGACTCCTCTCGGACCTAGCACTGCGACTACCCCTGGTCCGAATCCTCTTGGACATAGCACTGCGACTACCCCTGGTCCAAATCCTCTCAGACCTAGCACTGTGACTACCCCTAGTCCGACTCCTCCTTGACGTAGCACTGCGACAACCCCTCGGGGAACTCCTTTGCTAGCAGCACATGGCTTTGTCGGGAATCTCGACGAGTTTTTAGTACAGATGACCGATGAGGAGGTAGCGAGATTCTTCTCTTTGCTATCTCAGAGGACCTCAACCATTCCCTCTCCTACACTGACGGCTGGACCTACTGCCCAGCCGTCCCCTTGTGCCCCTTCGACCGAGGGGTCATCACGTGCGCATGCCTATCATAAGGGAAGGAAGAGTAGGAGCCCGGCCGCTTATGTTGTGCTGACTTAAGAGATGTAGACGAGTCAGCACACTCACATCCCTATAGGTCTCCACTTGGTCCCGAGACACAGTATCAGTCAAGTCCCTTGCCCTCTCCTACTCCCACTACTACTCCTCGCTCCGGAAGCACTCGCACAGCTTCCACTCACTCTAACTCTGCCACTACCATCAGTACTCCTTACCCAAACGAGGACCTCTCCTATCAAATCAGGGCTACTGGAGAGATAATAGAAGATAGAAAGGGCAAAGCAGTGATGGCCACCATGAGGCGGTTGATGAGCCATCACTTCAAGAGCGGCATTGCTACCGATTGGCGGTATCAAGATGACCAAAAGAAGCAGGCGCGTCATCGATGAATTAAAACAAAAATACCCTAACCCGCTAAATTGGGAGTTTAATGAGAATTATATGCAAGAGCGCATGGGTTTGGTCTTGAAGCATCATAGATCAACTTTGCATACTTCCATTGCACAGGGGATGGCTAAACCTAGTTGGGCAGACAAAGCTGATTGGAAGTTCTTCAAGAAGTAGAATAGGGACCATCCCAAAATGTTCGAGGGTCAGAGGAGGGCTGCGAGGAGACGGCTGCACACCGTAGGTACTTTGCACTTTGGTGCAGGCGGATGGTTCGCATTCGAGGCCACCGTGGTAAGTCTACTTCTTCTCATATAATATATTGTTCTATTTGTTTTACTACATATATTACATGCACTTTATCTAACTCTAACTCTCGTAAATTGGATCCACAGCAAGCTACGATGGGTCGTCTTCCTACAGATATAGAGATGCGATGCACGTTTCGCATAGGAACAAAGCCGTGGTTTATTGAACAAGAGGCAATGGGAGCGACGGTCGATTGGGTTGAGGTGGCTGCTCGCATGGTATAAGTGTACTCCTACTTGTAATCTCACTTTTTAAATTGTTTTATTCTTTAAGTTCCAATCTAATTTTCAATTTATATGGTTCACTCTTAGGGTCAAAGCTCGAGCATCCCATCACCGGAGGCGAGCGATCACCAGGGCCAGGGATCAGACGCGCATGATGAGGGTCAGGGAGAAGGTGCAGCCCAAGAGGACCAAGGATCACGCCAACAAGACGAGGATGAGGACGAGGATTATGAGGATGATTTGAATGAGTAGTAGTAGCAGTTTGCATATACTTCGCCATGTATGTCATTTTGTATATCGGCTCGTTTGAGCGATTTTGTATCACCCTTTTAAAAAGGGTAATTTTCTAACAAACAATGTTGTAAATGTTCGACATGTATATGCTTTTGTTGCTCGATCATTTCATTTGAGCGATTTTAAATCACCCTTTTTGCAAGGGAACACTCGAGAACTCTCAATCATTCTCTCACACTCTCAAGGATCACAATGCCTCAGCGGAAGGCAAGGGAGCTCTGATACCATGACAAAATATGAAGAGGGGAGAGGAGAAGAGTGGAGATGAGGAGAGAGGGCACAACTAGAGAGCACACCACAAATGACTAACTGTACACTAGATTTAGTTGAAAAAATAGAATATATACAAACCCTTTTAGGGTTAGGTTAGGGGATCTAACCCTTTTCTTTATAGCACTCTATAAGGTTAGTGCTATGCACATATAATCACGTGATGGTGCTATGCACACATGATCACATGATGTTGAGCATGAACTCTCAACATTTTTGTGATGGGATAAAATGAGTTCATGTTGCGTGAACATCATTCTTCAAGAAATTTTCTAATAGGATTCCTTGCTTTATGCAATGTTGCAATCATAGCAAGGAACAAATTTCATTGGGTCAAACATACACATGTATCAAGAAGTTGGCATCAAATTGAGTCAGATATAATTAAGTTTCTCTTATGTGCTTAATTTTAACTTGGTGTTCATTTTGATTGGTAATTGCATGCATGGAAAGAGAAACAACACAATCAAACCACTCGTTATGAAATACACAACATAATCAAACCATTATGGAGGTAGTCCATGATGTGAGAACTTGAGGGTGAGAGAGAGCTTTAAACCACCACATATATATTCCAGTGAGTGAGCCTAACTAGAACGTATTCCCATGTGTTTGTGGTGAGCCAAATTCATATCTCAATGTCAATAACATCCTGTTCATATATACAATGTCAATAACATCCTCTCCATGTATACAAACGATTGATATGTGAGGGTCAAAACCCTCCCCAAGAATACAAGAGCATCCTCCCCCTATATATGATAGATGTAAAGTCGTTGTACATATATATTGCACATGTTTTTCATGAAGCTTTGAAGTTCCTATTATGACCAAAGTACCCAACATATGGCATCACTTGGGCAACTATTTCCGCCTCATTTTCAACACATATTTAGATATTTTTAGACCTATTCAAACTAGACTTCAAAAATTTCTTATCTGCATTGCCACGAACCCTGTATCCCTTTATTTGATTGCTTGTTTGCAATTTATGTTTAAACTAACTATCCATTCCATTGAAGTATGAGGATGTGAAGGAAGATGCCATCAAATATCCTTTTGTGATAGGATAAAATGAGTTCATGTTACGTGAACATCATTCTTCAAGAAATTTTCTCAAAGGATTCCTTGCTTTATGGAATGTTGAAATCATAGCAAGGAACAAATTTCATTGGGTCAAAAATACACGTATCAAGAAGTTGGCATCAAATTGAGTCAGATTTAATTGAGTTTCTCTTATGTGCTTAATTTTAACTTGGTCTTCATTCTCATTGGTAATTGCATGCATGGACAGAGAAACAACATAATAAAATCACACGTCATGAAATACACAACATAATCAAACCATTATGGAGGTAGTCCATGCTGTGAGAACTTGAGAGTGAGAGAGAGATTTACACCACCACATATATATTCTAGTGAGTGAGCCTAACTAGAACGTATTCCCATGTGCTTGTGGTGAGCCAAATTCATATTCCAATGTAAATAACATCCTCTTCATAGATATAATGTCAATAATCTTCTCTATGTATACAAACGATATACCAAACTACCCAACATATGGCATCACTTGGCCAACTATTGCCAAGAACCCTACATCCTTTTATTTGATTGCTCGTTTGCAATTTATGTTTAAACTAACTATCCATTCCATTGAAGTATGAGGATGTGAATGAAGATGCCATCAAATATCTTTTTGTGATGGGATAAAATGAGTTCATGTTACGTGAACATCATTCTTCAAGAAATGTTCTCATAGGATTCCTTGCTTTATGGAATGTACTTGTTTGCCATTTATGTTTAAACTAACTATCCATTCCATTGAAGTATGAGGATTTGAAGGAGGGTACCATCAAATATCCTTTTGTGATGGGATAAAATCAGTTCATGTTATGTGAACATCATTCTTCAAGAAATTTTCTCATAGGATTCCTTGCTTTATGGAATGTTGAAATCATATCAAGGAACAAATTTCATTGGGTCGAACATACATATGTATCAAGAAGTTGGCATCAAATTGAGTCAGATATAATCAAGTTTCTCTTATGTGCTTAATTTTAACTTGGTCTTCATTCTCATTGGTAATTGCATGCATGGAAAGAGAAACAACATAATCAAACCACTCGTTATGAAATACACAACATAATCAAGTCACTACTGAAGTAGTCCATCATGTGAGAACTTGAGGGTGAGAGAGAGCTTTACACCACCACATATATATTCCAGTGAGTGAGCCTAACTAGAACGTATTCCCATGTGTTTGTGGTGAGCCAAATTCATATTCCAATGTCAATAACATCCTCTTCATAGATACAATGTGAATAAAATCCTCTCCATGTATACAAACAATTGATATGTGAGGGTCAAAAACCTCCCCAAGAATACGAGAGCATCCTCCCCCTATATACAATGGATGTAATGTCGTTGCACATATGTGCACCTATTTTTCATGAAGCTTTGAAGTTCCTATCATGACCAAAGTACCCAACATATGGCATCACTTGGCCAACTATTTCCCCCTCATTTTCAACACATATTTAGATATTTTGAGACCTATTCAAATTAGACTTCGAAAATTTTTCATCTGCATTGCCAAGAACCCTACATCTCTATATTTGATTGCTTGTTTGGAATTTATGTTTAAACTAACTATCCATTCCATTGAAGTATGAGGATGTGAAGGAAGATGCGATCAAATATCATTTTGTGATGGGATAAAATCTCGGGGGGGGTCACTATGTATAAACCCTCTATATCACGTGCGTTCAAGGCCTATTTCTAAAATCCCTTATCTGTAAATTTTTCATTAATAAAATGTACCCCTTTTCTATACAAATCTATAAATTTTTTTCAAAACTATTTTAAATAGTGCCTTATGTATATTTATTTCTGTAAATTTTGAAAATTAAAAAAATCCTTCTGTTGAACTCACGTGATAGGGTTACATATGATGAGTGACCCCCCCGAGGATAAAATGAGTTCATGTTACATGAACATCATTCATCAAGAAATTTTCTCATAGGATTCCTTGCTTTATGGAATGTTGAAATCATAGCAAGGAACAAATTTCATTGGGTTAAACATACACATGTATCAAGAAGTTGCCATCAAATTGAGTTAGATATAATCAAGTTTCTCTTATGTTCTTAATTTTAACTTGGTCTTCATTCTCATTGGTAATTGAATGCATGGAAAGAGAAACAAGATAATCAAACCACTCGTTATGAAATACACAACATAATCAAACCATAATGGAGGTAGTCCATGATGTGAGAACTTGAGGGTGAGAGAGAGCTTTACACCACCACATATATATTCCAGTGAGTGAGCCTAACTAGAACGTATTCCCATGTGTTTGTGGTGAGCCAAATTCATATTCCAATGTCAATAACATCCTCTTCATAGATACAATTTCAATAACATCCTTTCCATGTATACAAACGATTGATATGTGAGGGTCAAAAACCTCCCTAAGAATACGAGAGCATCCTCCCCCTATATAGGATAAATGTAAAGTCGTTGCACATATATGCACATGTTTTTCATGAAGCTTTGAAGTTCCTGTCATGACCAAAGTACCCAATGTGAAGATAGTGGGAGAGAAGGAAGGAGTCTCACTTGCGGCTTTCTCACATACACAATGGGGGAATACACACAACGGTGGAGGCTGAAAACAGTTTTCCTCTTCTTAGTTGTGAAAGCCAAAAGAACTCTAGTACAAAAAAAAAGAAGAACCCTATATGTGGGTCTCAAACCAAACTGAGCTAACTAAGGTGGCATACTAACTGAGCCATGAACTAGAGTACATAAGGATAGCTGTCATCTAGCTATTATTCATGGGCGGTGTACCAACCATATCTGCAGCTAACAAGTCGGTGACATAAATGCACAACGGTCACCGTGGCATATCACGAGTATAGATCAATATCTCAACACTCCCCCTCGAGCTCAATCCCAATTCCTGCACACCAAGTAGGTCTCTAAACTTGCGCAGCTTCTCTGTGCCCAATGGCTTCATGAATATGTCAGCTACCTGATCCTCTGTGCTGACATAAACTAGATCAATAAGACCTAGTAAAACCTTCTCCCGCACATAGTGATAATGCACCGCAATGTGCTTTGTTCTAGCATGATAGAGTGGGTTATTTGCCAAGTGTAGACTATTCATGTTGTCACAATAAATGACAACTAGCCCATCTGTAGACTGATGCATATCATAAAGTAGCTTATGCAACCAAGCTACCTCACATGTAGCCATTGCTACACCCCTGTACTCAGCCTCTGTGCTCCACAAGGTAACTATAGGTTGTTTCTTGCTGCTCCAAGTGACTGCAGCACTCCCAAAAGAGAACACATATCCACTGGTAGATCGTCTATCAGAAATACTACCAGACCAATCAGCATCAGTGTATCCATGCAACTATATCTGAACCCCAGTCTCATAAAATAGTCCATACTACAATGTGGACTTCATATACCTGAGTATGCATCTAGCCACATCCAGATGTGGTTTCCTTGGAGCCTGCATAAACTGACTTACCAATCCAACATCATAGCTCAAATAATCTGGCATGGTAATAGTCATATAAATCAAACTTCCTACTATGTGTCTGTACATAGTAGGGTCTTCTAGAAGCTCACCTGCATCTGCACTCAACTTCACATTCTGCTCCAAAGGAGATGAAATAGGCTTACAGCTTGTCATCCCATATTTGGACAGCATGTCCAATCCATACTGCCTCTGCAAGAGCCGTATCCCACTTGGTGATCTAATCACCTCAATGCCCAAGAAATAACGCAGCTCTCCCAAATCCTTCATCTCAAACTTCTGCTTCAATAGCATTTTCACACGAAGGATATCTTCATCACTATCACCTGTGATGATCAAATCATCAAAACATAAATGACAAGCAGCATAATACCTTTCTCTGTTTTTCTCACATAAAGTGAGAAATCTGCCTTGGAAATCTGAAAGCCAATAATGACAAGATATTGTCCTATCTTTTCAGACCATGCTCTAGGTGCTTGCTTCAAGCCATACAAGGCTTTCTTCAACCTACAAACAAACTCAGGATGAACAGCATGAACATAACCTGGTGGTTGCAAATCACCATGCAAGAAGGCATTCTTTACATCCATCTGATGTAAAGACCATCCCTTTGATGCAGCCATAGCAATGACTACTCTTACGGTTGCCATCCTTGCAACCAAACTGAATGTTTCTTCATAATGAATGCCATATGTTTGTGCATACCCCTTGATAACTAATCTTGCCTTGTATCTGTTCACAGAACCATCTGCATTGTGCTTCACCTTACAAAGCCACTTACAGCCAATTGCATTCTTGTCTTTAGGCAAAGGCACCAATTCCCATGTAGCATTTGCTTCCAAGGCATCCATTTCTTCATCCATGGCTTTCTCCCATTTTTCTTTTCCCATGGCTTGCTCAAAAGAAGTGGGTTCTGGTTCTTGTATCACTTTGACCATATAGGCATAGTGAATGGCTGTAAATCCATCATATTTCAGCCTATCCACAGGATACCTAGCTCTGGTAGACCTACGCAAAATAGGCTCACTTCCAGGTGCTCTCAAAACATCCCTGTCTTCCTTACTCCAGGTGTAACAATAGAAGGAATACCCAACTCATCAACAATGCTCTGTTCTGAGCCACTGGATTCACCATCCACAAAAGAGTGACCTGCATTCACATCAAACATGGGCTGATCTACCTTCTCTTTTCCTTTTCGTGATACCTACATACCACTATCTGTGTTTCTTTGAGGAGTTTCTCCTGATCTCAATCTGCCTGTCCATGGCGAAGTATGTGAACCACTGCTAGAGGACATTGTAGGTGACTCACTAATATTTTGTGATTGCTACTGTGATTTCTATGCAACATTACCATTTTGTGCATCTACATCATCAATCACATTTACTAGTTTATACCAGTTGCTCATCTCATCAAAAACAACATCTCTACTCATTGTAAACTTACGAGTAGAAGGGTTATAGCATCTATACCCTTTCTGCTATAGAGAATAACCAATAAAGATGCACTTCTCAGCTTTTGGATCCAACTTGGACCTCAACTCATCTGGAACATGAACATAGGCAATGCAACCAAAAATTTTCAAATGAGAAATATCTGGTTTCCTACCAGCATACATCTCCTCTGGCGTCATGCCATGTATTGTTGCAGTGGGAGTCCTGTTCATTATGTAAACTGCTGTAGCAACTGCTTCAGCCCAATAATAATCTGGTAGGCCTTTTTCATTTAGCATGGCCCGAGATACCTCTCCAATATGCCTATTTTTCCTTTCTGCAAGTCCATCTTGTTGTGGGGTATGACTGCATGAATATTGCTGCTTTATGCCATGCTCCTGCAGGAACCTTGCAAACTCATTTGAGAGGTACTCTCCCCCTCCATCTGACCTTAGGCATTTTATTTGCAGGCGTGTTTCTTTTTCAACCATAGCTTTAAAAGCTTTGAAATGCCCAAACACTTCACTTTTCTTTTTCGTAAAATACACCCAAACTTTTCTGCTGTAGTCATCAATAAAAGTGACAAAATAATGATAGCCTCCAATAGATGCAGCTTTAGTATTCTACACATCAGAGTGGATTGATTCCAATGGCTTCTTACTCTCTGGAACATGTCTAGGAAATGGTTTCCTTGCTTGTTTTCCAAAGTGACAGGCTTCACATACCTTATGCATTTTTGCATCTCTGAATTTAGGCAATCCTGCAATAATATTTTGGCTTTGCATTGATTTAAGTCGTTGTACATTAACATGACCAATGCGTTTATGCCAGATATCAATATCTGCAACTACACCGGTCCCATGTGTAGACATTGCTGCACTCAAATTAGGCATGTCCGCATCCAACGTAAACATCCTGCCCTTCCTTTTGCTATCAAGCGACGGTTATTTTTCATATCCTCAACAAAGCATCCATGAGGATTAAATCTGACCTGCAAGCCCTGCTCAACCATTTGACCAACAGAAACTAGGTTCTTGGTGATATTCGGGACATGAAATACATCAGACAGGTATTTCTTTTTCCCATCCTACATAGACAAAGGAATTTTACCAATCTGCACAATAGGATGTGCAGTATCATCACCAGTCTCCACAAATCCTGGTCTTTTCATTTTCCTTGCGTCTTGCATCCATTCTGCATGACCTATCATGTGGTTTGACGCACCTAAGTCAACATACCACACATCATTGATTTCTTCTGCACTTGTCACAGAATTGGTCATGTGTTGCACCATAAACAGATGCTCATCACCCAGTCTACTAGAAGATGCATAATTCCCTTGCTGCAATTTTCCATTCATGATGTCATTCTACTTTTTATAGCAGTCTTTAGCCATATGACCTATTTTACCATAGTAGTAGCATTCAACATTGTTGTTTGCATTTTGGCCTTTTTGCCATCCACCACAACCTCTTTGGCTCCCCTTGCCTCTAGAGTTACCACGTCCTCCTCCATAGGACTGGTTTTCTTGAGTTTGTTGCATATTCTGATTTCTACCATGGCCAGATCGGCCTGCTCTACCTCTGCCTCTACCTCTTCCAGCATTTGAGTAGAAGACAGTTTCTTTTGAAGTTCCTCCTGAAGAAGATGCATCACCATTGCTCTGCTCTTCAGAAATTAGAAGAGCAAACAACTCCTCAAAATCAGGAAAATTTTCACGGACGGTAATGGATGTCCGAAACTGTGCATAATCCTTTCCTAGACCATTCAAGGTCACAAAAACTAAATCATCATCTTCCACTGGCGACCCAATGGAAGCAAGTGCATCTGCAATTTTCTTCACCTCCATGTGGTAGTCATTGATGCTCATATTTTCTCTCTGCACATTATGCAACTCCTGCTTGAGCTGCATTTTCCTAGCTTGCATATTTGTCTTGCATATTTGTGCTGTACATTTTTGCTGAAGTATCCCATGCCTCCTTTAGCGTACTTGCATCCTGAATATGCACAATCATAGAATCTGAAATACTGATAGATAGCCAGTACATAACTTTTTTGGCTCTCTCATGCCATCCTTTAAATGCCTGCATTTCCTGTTGATTGGGAACATTAGGAAGAACTGGCTCTTCTTCATTTCCTATAATGAACTCCCAATACCCTTTTCCCATAAGGAAATTCGTCATTCTAAACTTCCATGCTTGGAAGTTTTTCTTGTCAAACTTTTCAGTGACAATCTGTGAAAGAGAATCAGACGCCATTATAGAACACTGCAAAATATTCTCTCACTGCAAAAAACATAGCTTTTACCTCACAAAGGCAAATCTGCAAAACTGATAAAAGTAGTATTTGACCACACAGTCACTTCCTAGTGATGATTTTGCATGAACAGGCAATAAGGATGATTCTATAACTCCCAATATCTCTGCGCATAGGCATACGATGTAATTTCTGTGGCAACTTTTCACCGACCTATAGAGCAATGGTCGCACAGCAAAAACAGTGCCTTTTTCTCAATGCTTGCAGAGAACTTCCGCCTCCAAAACGGGCCCCAAAATGGCCTGAAATCAAAAAAATAAAGTCACTCGCCCCACAGCATATATTGCCCTCTCGCCACACCACGAAGGGCATCTCAATCTGAGACAATGCACTCTTGCACTTTTTGGCTGTGCTACCTGTAGAGATTTGCTCCCAAACTCGAAAAAGGAAAGCAACACTGGTCCTCTTACCAGGACACCATGAACATGGTTTGCTTTCTTGAGCTCCTTACCATGAACCAGGCTCTGATACCATCTGAAGATAGTGGGAGAGAAGGAAGGAGTCTCACTTGCGGCTTTCTCACATACACAATGGGGGAATACACACAAAGATGGAGGCTGAAAACAGTTTTCCTCTTCTTAGCTGTGAAAGCCAAATGAACTCTAGTACAAAGAAATAGAAGAACCCTATATGTGGGTCTCAAACCAAACTCAACTAACTAAGGTGTCATACTAACTGAGCCACGAACTAGAGTACATAAGGTGGCATACTAACTGAGCCACGAACTAGAGTACACCCAACATATGGCATCACTTGGCTAACTATTTCCCCCTCATTTTCAACACATATTTAGATATTTTGAGACCTATTCAAATTAGAGTTCAAAAAATTTCTCATCTACATTGCCAAAAACCCTACATCCTTTTATTTGATCGCTTGTTTCCAATTTATGTTTAAACTAACTATCCATTCCATTGAAGTATGAGGATGTGAATGAAGATGCCATCAAATATCCTTTTGTGATGGGATAAAATGAGTTCATGTTACGTGAACATCACATTAAATATCAATTCTCCACTCTCATGTAACTATGCAGGAACCAGCTAACTCTACTTGTAAGCCCCCCATATGAGGAGAAGGCATTTGAGTAGCTCGGTTATCCAGTAGGTCCTAGTTTGGACACCAGATGGGGGCCATGTGTGGCCTGATGGCTGGACGAAGTTGGCACACTACCAACTAGGCTACATGCAAGTGCAGGAAGGCATCCCATGACTCACCGCACTGAGGGTAGACGGAGCATTTCCTGGGGCAGCCCACTCTCACGTTGCGGGGCCTGTTTGGAGCCCTAGATGATCCTGGACAACAGAAACTGTAGGTCAGTTGCTCTACTTTGCACACCAGTTCTATCGTGTGGTCGGTGGCCTATTTTGGGATCGACCCCTAGTCGGCCATTTTTGGCGGATTGGGTCGGTCACCCAATTGGGTCTAGCTGACTACGATTGGTGGCTATATAAGAGCAAGCTCGTGAAGCCCCTTTTTATCACTGGCTACAGCAACCTTGATTCCTTAGCATCCAGCCTCCATCCTCTACTATTTCCAACATGCCATCGAAGCTTCTCTCACAGGAGTGCACGGTTGGGAGGCAGCACCATCTATTGTATCAGTTCTACAGTAATTAAATTTTTGATTCTCCATACTATCTGTTTTCTCTCTTGCGTACGAGATCCTATTATTTGTCGAGCACAGACGTTGTATCAGAGCCTGGACTCTAGCAAGAAGATTTGGTAGTGTGTTTCTATTTGCGAGCAGATTATGAGAGATTGCCCAGCCCGCAAGACTATGAATCCCACCGTTCGGCAAAAGCGGAAAGTTGGACAGCACTAACTATCCACTCTGGAAGTTCAAGATGAAGACCATCCTAAGCGCATACGAGCTTTGGGATACTTCTACTGGGGTGGACATGAAGCCAGTTGCAAGATCGGATCCAGCCAATGCAGGACAACAGATAGCACCAACTACGGATGAGATTCTCGCATGGACAAGAAGAAATGCAGATGCATTGTGTTCTATTGTCTGCAGTGTAAGTGATTTCATCATGGCATTAATTCAACATGTCACCACAACGGAGGAGGCATGGACGGTCTTGAAAAATCAGTACGAGACCACGACAGACGTAGATTGAGAATTTGGAGACTCACTCGTGAATAAGAAAGTGTCTGAGTCTGAAGCGGCAGAGAAGTTCATCACCAGGGTGAAGAATTTGCGTGATCAGATCATTGCGATTGGCATCACCATCACCAACGAGAATCTAGCACAAAGGTCCATACGGATTCTCCCACCAAATCATGACGGTCTTATTACAGCATTGAATATGCAGAACAGAAATCCGCCCCTCAACTTTGAGGATTTCAGCGCGATGCTTCTAGAGGATGAGATGCATCAAAAGATGAGGACTGGAGAAGATTCGGCTTTCTATGCTGGATCAAAGAAAGGTAATGGTAAGGACTCTGGTAATCCATCTTCTTCTTATGATAAAAAGAGAAAGAAGAAGATCAAGTGCTTCTATTGCAACAAGGCAGGGGACAAGCAGAATGAGTGCTGGAAGAAGATTGCAGATGAGAAGAATGAAGTAAAGAAAGTGTCCAGCAACAGCGCGTAGGCAGTACCAGTAGAGTTGTTCATAGCAATTGAGGAGATTTGCACTGAGGCAGTTCATGTACCTGCAGATGAACCTTGGATCATTGACAGTGGTGCATCATGCCACATGACCAGTCAGAAGGATTGGTATACCTCTCTACATCCGGTAGGGAATGACATCCTGGTAGCAGTCAGCAATGATGCAAAATGTCCAGCAAAAGGAAAAGGTACGATTGCTCTCAAGCCAAATGGAGTTGTAAAACAGTTGTCTGATGTTCTTTATGTGCCAGATATCAAGAGGAACTTGTTGTCCATTTCTGCGATCACAGATCGGGACCTCAAAGTTCAATTCGATAAGAATGGTGCACAGATTCTGGATCTTCAAGGGAAGGTCATTGGTAAAGGTACACAGCGCAACATCTATGAACTCTCAGCTTTCAGTTCTCGAGCCAATGTGAAGAACGCTAAGTTATGGTATGAGAGATTTGGTCATCTAAACCTTAGTTCTTTAGAGGAGATGCACAAAAGTGGAATGATTGTAGACCTACCAGAAATTATAGATTTGCTCGATGTATGTGAAGCTTGCATGATGGGCAAGCAGCATCGGCAACCCTTTCCTAAAGACATCCTAGTAGCAAAATGCAAGATGCACGTCATCTGTGAAATGGGCAGGAGTATGATGAAAGGGAAAGATTTGCCAAAAACTTTCTGGGCTAAAGCATGTAACACGGCAATTTACATTCTGAATCGTAGCTACATGAAGGCTGTGAATGGGATGACTCCACTACAGGCCTTTTCTAGTAAGAAACCTTCAAATGCACATTTCAGAGTTTTTGGATGTGACTGTTTTGTGCATGTCCCTGATGCTAACAAGACCAAATGGAAACCGAAGAGGTGAAAGTGTATTTTCTTGGGCTACAGTGAAGAGGCAAAGGGTTACCGTCTCTATAACCCTGTTACCAAGGAGGTAATAGTAAGTCGCGATGTGGTCTTCTCAGAACAGCCGCGTCAATTGGAGGAGGATGCTTCCTTCCCAGACAATCAAGACCAAGATATCCATCTAGTACAACCACAAACAGTAGACCGAACTCCCCCAATGGTGCTTGGGAGGATTCAACATAAAGAAGAGGAAGAAGAGCTTGTAGAACCACAACGGCAACGGCCATTACCGAAGTGGGTAAAGCAGCTTTTGGACAGCAGAGAACCTCCAGCCATTGAGGAGGAACCATTCGAACACCACCGGTCCAAGAGATTAGAGGAACAAAGAAGGGCGTAGGAACACTTGGTCAACTACGCTTTGATGATAGAGGTGATCCGTGCTGATGAACCCAAGTGTCTTGAAGAGGCACAGGGTAATGATAGGTGGATGGAGGCTATGCAGTTGGAGTATGGCTCCATAATGAAGAACAACACTTGGGACCTTGTGGATCGACCATCAAAACACAAGGTAATCGGCACCAAGTGGGTGTACAAAACCAAGTATAAGTCCGATGGCATGTTGGATAAGTACAAGGCTCGGCTCATGGCAAAAGGATTCGCACAGGTACATGGTTTTGATTATCAGGATACTTTTGCTCCCATAGCTCGATCAACCACAATTCGTAGTGTTTTGGCTTTCGCGGCCTAGGAAAGTTGGCCCGTGTTTCAGGTGGATGTAAAATCCGCCTTTCTAAATGGAGATCTCAAGGAGGAGGTATACGAGGAACAACCACCAGGTTTTGTGATCCCCAGTTCAGAAGGTAAAGTCTGTAAGCTGAAGAAGGCACTTTACAAGCTAAAATAGGCCCCACAAGCATAGTACCAGTGAATTGATGCCTACTTTCTACAAAACGGGTTTAGGAGGAGCCCATCTGATGCAAATTTGTATATCTTTAGAGAAGGAGGCATGTGTATGATCGTGGTCCTTTATGTTGATGACCTCGTCATAATAGGGAACCATGAAGAGAAGATCTTGTAGACAAAGCATTTGCTAGGAAGAGAGTTTGAAATGACAGACCTCGGACTGATGCATTTCTGTTTGGGGATTGAAGTTTTGCAAGAGCCAAAATAGATCTTCATTTCACAGCTGAAGTATGCTGGTGAGATACTGAAGGCATTTGGCATGGCTGAGTGCAAGACAGTTGGCACCGCTATGGAGGTTGACGTGAAGCTCTCAAACAAGGATTCATCACCACTTGTGGACGAAGTGAAGTACAAAAGTCTTGTGGGCAGTTTGATTTACTTGTGCAACACGTGGCCGAACATCAGCTTTGCGACTGGTGTACTAAGCAGGTTTTCCAATAAGCTCCGGGAGAACCATTGGAGGGTAGGGATGCGGGTGCTGAAATACATCAAAGGCACACTTGATTATGGCATCACCTATACCAAGGGCAACATCTTAACTGGATTCTGTGACTCGGATTGGGCAAGAGACGTGGACAGCAGGACATCAGTGACAGGTTACTGTTTTTCACTTGGATCTGGAGGTATGTCATGGGTCAGCAAGAAGCAACCCATAGTTGCTCTTTCTTCTACTGAGGCTGAGTACAAATCAGCATGCTTTGCTTCTTGCGAGGCAGTGTGGTTGAGGAGGACTTTAGGGGACGTGGGTGCAGTGTAGAACAAGCCTACACAGTTATCATGTGACAATTAGAGTTGCATGGTGATTGCAAAGAACCCTGTGTTTCATGCTTGCACAAAACACATTGAGATTAAATATCAGTTTGTATGTGAGCTCATCATGGATGGAGAGGTTGACTTGGTGTATTGTCCAACTACAGAGAATGCTGCAGACATCTTCACAAAGGCTCTTGGAAGAGACTTGTTGGAGAGGCATCTTCATCGACTTGGCATTGGACCAAAAAAGTAAGTTCACTTGCAGGTGGACATTGAGGGGGGTGTTAGATATCAATGCTCCACTCTCGTGTAACTACGCGGGAACCAGCTAACTCTACTTGTAAGCCCCCCATATGAGGAGAAGGCATTTGAGTAGCTCGGTTATCCGGTAGGTCCTAGTTTGGATACTAGTAGGGGGCCATGTGTGGCCTGATGGCTGGACGGAGTTGGCACACTGCCAACTAGGCTACATGCAAGTGCGGGAAGGCATCCCATGACTGACCGCACTGAGGGTAGATGGAGCATTTCTCGAGGCATCCCACTCTTGGGTTGCGGGGTGTGTTTGGAGTCCCAGATGATTTTGGATGGCTCTGGGCTGAATGGTAACCGTAGGTTGTTTGCTCTATTTTGCGCACCGGTTCTATCGTGTGGTCGGTGGCTTATTTCAGGACCGACCCTCAGTCGGCCGTTTTGGATGAACTAGGTCGGTCACTCAATTGGGTCTAACCAATCGACTATGACTGGTGGCTATATAAGAGCAAGCCCGTGAAGCCCCTTTTCATCACTGGCTATAGCAACCCTGATTCCTTAGCATCTAACCTCCGTCCTCTACTATTTCCAGCACGCCATCGAAGCTTCTCTCACAGGAGCACATGGTTGGGAGGCAGTGCCATCCATTGTATCAGTTCTATAGTAATCAAAATTTTGATTCTCCATATTATCTATTTTCTCTCTTGCGTACGAGATCCTGTTATCTGTTGAGCACACACGTATTGTTTTCTTACACATCATTCTTTAAGAAATTTTCTCATAGCATTCCTTGCTTTATGGAATGTTGAAATCATAGCAAGGAACAAATTTTATTGGATCAAACATACACATGTATCAAGAAGTTGGCATCAAATTGAGTCAGATATAATTAAGATTTTCTTATGTGCTTAATTTTAACTTGTTCTTCATTCTATTGATAATTGCATGCATGGAAAGAGAAACAACATAATCAAACCACTCGTTATGAAATACACAACATAATAAAACCATTATGGAGGTAGTCCATGATGTGAGAACTTGAGGGTGAAAGAGAGCTTTACACCACCACATATATATTCTAGTGAGTGAGCCTACTAGAACATATTCCCATGTGTTTGTGGTGAGCCAAATTCATATTCCAATGTCAATAACATCCTCTTCATAGATACAATGTCAATAACATCCTCTCCATGTATACAAATGATTGATATGTGAGGGTCAAATACCTCGCTAAGAATACGAGAGCATCCTCCCCTATATACGATGGATGTAAAGTCATTGCACAGATATGCACATGTTTTTCATGTAGCTTTGAAGTTCCTATCATGACCAAAGTACCCAATATATGGCATCACTTGGCCAACTATTTCCTTGTCATTTTCAACACATATTTAGATATTTTGAGACCTATTCAAATTAACTTCGAAAAATTTCTCATCTACATTGCCAAGAACCCTACGTACATCCTTTTATTTGATTTCTTGTTTGAAATTTATGTCTAAACTAACTATCCATTCCATTGAAGTATGAGGATGTGAATGAAGATGCCATCAAATATCTTTTTGTGATGGGATAAAATGAGTTCATGTTACGTGAACATCATTCTTCAAGAAATTTTGATCATTCTAATCGGATGCCTTGCTTTATGGAATGTTGAAATCATGGCAAGGAACAAATTTCATTGGATCAAACATACACATGTATTTAGAAGTGGGCATCAATTGAGTCAGATATAATTATGTTTTTCTTATAGCCTAATTTTAACCTTATCTACATGCTTGATGTCAAGTTTATTAATTTAACTAATGTCGAGTAAATCAGAGCATATTAAGATGATAGTTATAAACTTACAAATCCAAATAGTTCATGTAGGAAGATCTGCTCCAATGCAGCTTTCAATTGAGATTTGTGATGAATTCATTCTGAAGAGAAAGGTGGCATAAAAAAAACACCTTTGATAATTGAAATACCAAATATACAAACTAATAATTGAATGAATCTTATATGTCAAAGTAAATCTTTCGTTCATGATCAAAATGCTACACAATGATGACATGGTTACTGCAATCGCTAACCATTCATAACATGCTTCCCATATTTCAGCCTCTATAGTAGCTCCTTGAGATGACCTATTGATTCATTTATAGTCAATCTTTCCTTCTTTCTATCGAGGTGGACTTGTGTTTTCCCAATGCAAACTTATTTGGCATAGTCTTGGAGAATACAAGCCACCTTTGTCTTTTCCAAGCTTGGCCACAAGGCATCAACTAAGTAGTTATCTTTCACAGCGTCATCTCAGCACCATCCATACCTTCAAAAGTATTTGGAAACAAATGATTTCTTTGGTCATTCATGCAAGCCTTGCATGGGAAATCATCACTTAATAACGTGTTTAAACACTCCATAGCCGGATAAGAAAATATATTTTCACTCAAACAGCATGAACAAGTGTAATGGTAACAAAAATGCACCACTAAAATCCATCCTTGAATCATGGTAAAAATGATCAAATATGATAGGCTACAAGAAACATTATATGATAGAACTCAAGGTGATCATAAAAGGGTGGAGGAGGAAAAAGAAGCCATAGGCATTTGTTTAGTACTTCCAACCCAAATGTGATCTTCTTTTATGATATTTTATTTGTGATCTTCTTTTATGATATTTTATTTGGACCACAAAGCACACATGAGGAATTTGCCAACATGATGCTTATAAAGGTTGTCTATCAAATCCTACCATCCAATGTGAGGCATTTTTTGGATCTTCAAGGATCGGTAGATCTAGTGGTATATCATTGTATTCCTCCTCGATTATTAAAGAATGCTAAATGATAATCAATGATTGATATTCTTGAATCCATTTCCTCATTGCAATAATAACAACAATATCTGGATTTCCTTTTAATTTGTCTTTATTGATTTTTGTCTCCAATTCTTCTCGGGATGCCCTTTGGACCATGCCTTCCACCCTTGGTGGAACTTCGCTACAATCCTGATGCTTAGTATTGCTTCTTCCTTGTTTTTGTTTTGCAGTCACTCTTCACAGAGTCAAACTTGGAAGCGCCTTCTTTAGGATATGGATTTTTCCCTGTCTTGATTCTCAGACATTCATTCTCTTACATTTGCATTTTCATGCCCACTTTTCTTTTTAATTATTAGTTTTTAGGCCAAAACTTTGAAACCATACATGTTCCCCAAGAATTTGGAATTGTCAAAACTTGCCTCTTTCTAGATCTCTGGATTGTGGCAATCTAAATCTCCGAACTAGAATTAAAACTTCAAAGTCATAGCATTGCCAGTATCAGAGATGTTTGGCACTCGGTGGTGTGGAATCAGAATCTCTCTCTCTCTCTCTCTCTCTCTCTCTCTCTCTCTCTCTCTCTCTCTTTCTTGCACTCAATATCTTCCTCCCTCGGGGGTTGCACTACTAAGAAACCCTATGTATCACATGCATTCAAGGGGTATTTAAAAAAGCCTTCAACTAAATTTCTTTTCCCAAAAGAACACTTTCTCTTATTGTAATCCTATTAAACTTATTTGAATATCTGAATTAAAATACCCCTCCTGTTGAATGCACATGGTATACTAACATTTTGTGAGTTGACCACCCCAAGTCCCTCACTCACTCTCCCATTGTCACCCCTCTCTCTCTCTCTCTCTCTCTCTCTCTCTTTCTCTCTCTCTCTCTCTCTCTCTCTCTCTGTCTCTCTCTCTCTCTCTCCCTCCCTCCCTCCCTCCCTCCCTCCCTCCCTCCCTCTCTCTCTCTCTCTCTTATCTCTTCTCTCCCTTGCTTGCGCTCAATATCTCCCTCACTCACTCTCTCATCCCCCCCCCGCATCTCTCTCTCTCTCTCTCTCTCTCTCTCTTTCTTGCTGTCCTTACATATCTATGTCTCTTTGTCCCTGTCTTTGTCTCTCTCTATATCTCTCAGTTATTGCACCAAAGGTTATTAAGTTTTAACTCGATATCCATGTAGTTTCTTGAACACAAAAACATGCTCAAAGGAATTCCAATAATTCAAAGAGGAATATTTGTGTGAAGGATGCCTTTCAAGGAAAATAGCATTGATAATCCTTTTCCAAGCATGAGGCCACTACAGCCAAGAGACCATTAGAATTTCTCCATAGTGATATTGCACAGTAATACACTATCATTCAATACTAGAAAATTTTTTGTCACATTCCTTGATGACTAAATGATAAAGATATTCGTCTACACCATGAAGAAAAATTAGAAGCTTCTTGAAAAGCTTAAAAAGTGTAATACTATGGTAGAAACTCAGTCTAGTTGTGAAAATTGTCACACATAAGGGATGCTTTAATCAACTCAAATTAACAAAAGGGGTCTATAGCAGTTTCCAATATTCATCGATATGGGGTATGTGCTATATGGAGGTTTTATATAGTGCACCCCCCGATTATTAGTCATATGTTGATGCTCTTCTTTGTAGTAGAGTAGGTATGCTATGTGTGCTAATGGTGTTAATGGTGCATCAAAACCCATATTTCTCTTGAATACATAAAAAGCAACCTCATCCTAAGAATAATCCTAATCCAGAGGTGCTTTCATAGTTTCATCCCTACTATACCCTTTAGAATAGCACCTTTTCTAGTTTGGCTCCATAGCATAAGTGGATATTAGTTTTCATCATCTAAGATTTGTCTCCACTTCAAGAACTAATTTGATGGATATAAAACTACCATCTCGAAGCCCATTTTCATTACACATAGAGCAATTTACAGGACGGAAAATTTGTGAAAGAAAAAGCAAGCTTCCACAAAAATAATATCAAGCTTCACTATGGATTATTATATTTTAAATTCTGTTATTAAATTCCCTGATTAGATTAAAAAATTAAACACACATTTTGTACAATCGAATGAAAACTTTGTCCTTTTGGTTGGTGTAGTTTATAGACAATTTTGATTTCTCCATGGTTTAGTGGTTCACAAAAGTTTGATCCTCCTACTTTGGGAGGTATTTCTTTTAGATCCTCTAAAGGTATACATGCCAAAATAGGTTATAATTATTATTACTATTATTTGGCCTTGCTACAAGATTCATCCTACTGGTTATTAGGGCATCAAGGACTTTTTTTCCAGCCCAAGTAGTGAAAATTGGCTCCCTTGGAACAAAAACTATTAAAAAAGTCTATTAATGGTTGAATAAGAGGGGCAAATGGAATTCAATGCTTTTGTGGAGTTTCATCGAGCTAGAGTACATTCACCACCTTACACACAAATGGTTCAAGTTAAGGGCTTGTATAGATATAGGCTCCTCATCCACTTGTATGCCCCTAGGGGTGCATCTAAAAATCTATAGCCATATGAGAGGAGTCCAATATAAATGATTTTTTAATCCAAAAAGTTCACAGAATTCCTCAGATAGGAGGGGATTTCTAATTCAAAAAATTATGCAATTCAAATTTTTACAAAGAAAGAGGAATGAAAGACCTATATGTAATTAGGAATTTAAATATTAATCATTTGAACATCCATTGCATTGAGATTCATCTAATCGTGCACTACTGGGACGATATAACTTTTTGGTTTTTATGATTTGACAAATGATAATATGATAAGTTTTAGATGATAGGAATGTTGACATAGATGCAGTGCAACCATTTGTTTGATGAAATTGTGTCATATAATAATAGTTAACTGTATTTGATAGGTGAACTTTAGAATGTACATATACCATTGACATTTCTTATCACCCACATTGCATATAATTTAAAACCAGAGATACCTAGCATCATTATAAACCTGAAATACACATTTGATATTGTTATAAGGCCTAATGCAATGGTTGAAAAGCATAAAAATAGGCATTAAAGTTGCTTAGTACAACAAAGACGTCCAAAAAATGAAAGATGAAAAATCTACTTCATATTCCCTTGAGAGTGGGAGTGAAACCTTGAGCATATGTCTCCTTCTCCTCTTTTCCTCTCTCCTTCTCCCCCTCTTTCCCCTCTTCGTCAAGAAATTTTCTCATAGGATTCCTTGCTTTATGGAATGTTGAAATCATAGCAAGGAACAAATTTCATTGGATCAAACATACACATGTATCAAGAAGTTGGCATCAAATTGAGTCATATAATTAAGTTTCTCTTATGTGCTTAATTTTAACTTGGTCTTCATTCTCATTGGTAATTGCATGCATGTAATCAAATGGCACATGAATTGGCTGAGGAGATGAGTGATCAAGATGCAGTGATAGTAAGGCTTGAAGATCCACTGTACAGAGGGAGATAATTCCTAGCTCAGATAGTAGATTTCTTACTTACTGGACATCTACCTTAGGAGCTTAAAAAGAGTCAGAAATATCACTGCATACCGAAGAGTAGACAGTATATGATGAGCTTTACATGAGAGGGGCTGATCAGATTTTGAGGAGAGTGCCCTAGAGAGAAGAAATATATTATATACTGTCATCTTGTCATGAAGGAGCTTGCAGAGGACACTATGCTTTTAAGATTACACTGCAGAAAATACTTCTAGAGGGTTATGTGTGGCCTTCAAGACAAAAGGATGTGCAGCATCAGTGTAGATCCTGCCATGAATGTCAGAGGATGGGAAAAAGAATTCTTAAAATTGAGCCGAGAAATATTATGCTGGTTTATGATATTTTTGAGAGACGGGGAATAGATGCAGTTGGTCCTCTACCCAGAACTGCCAAAGGGAAATGTTATATATGTTGACCGCAGTGGAGTATTTATCAAAATAGGCAGATGTGAAGGCAGTAAAAAGAGTGGACAGCAAAGGGGTTGCTGATTTTATATATGAACACATATGTTGCAGATTCCCACAAGTCATAACCCATCACAAAAACCACAACACTATGAAAGAGACGTTGGGCTGTACATTGCATCATGATACATGTGCATTCGGATTCAGCCACCTGATGCACAACCGATTTTCATTGCGGTGTGCTACTTCCCTCGGATACATCTTTTTAATGACATCATGGAGTTCTCCAGACAAGGGGAGGTCCTTCTCTTGGGTGACTTCAATGCTTGCACAGGGGATAGACAGGTGGGGTTGTTAGACTTTGAGACGGAGACTCTCAAATGGAGTTACTTTCAGATAATGGTCCGAGATTCAGAGGAGAAGTGACGGATTACTTGTGCAGTAAGTTGAATATAAATCATAAGTACATCACTCCATATTATAAACCTGAAATACACATTCGATATTGTTATAAGGCCTAATGCAATGGTTGAAAAGCATAAAATTAGGCATTAAAGTTGCTTAGTACGACAAAGACGTCCAAAAAATGAAAGATGAAAAGACTACTTCATATTCCCTTGAGAGTGGGAGTGAAACCTTGAGGACATATAATTTGAGAATTAGATTGACATATGTAAAAGCATAGGTTATTTGGCCCTTGCACTCCATCACTAATGCATAACCTTATGATGTAGGTTACATAATCTTAGATGTCTTGGCCCTTGCACTCCATCACTAATGCATAACATTAGATGAGAATTAGGTTACATAGGCTTGGGATAGTTAGACATACTCATTTAACTTCTTGGGGATAGAGGATGACGTGAAGAGGCTGATCGATAGCTTTCGGGTTTGCATCCACACCATGGTATCGAGCTGTCTCATATGACCACAACAGATTTCCAGCCATCCAGTCGCCCAAGCTTTCGAGGTACCTTCCGACTCCAGGTTTTTCCATGAGCTTGGACCTTTTAACTTCATTGAGAAACCTAACAAAATCATCGTCTCTCTGGTGGATCATTCTGCATACCGTCTCGACACTGACTTGGAAGTCGTGAGACTCGTTGAAGCACACCACGGAAACAATATTATCGTAGTCGCCTCCCAAATATTCTGCTTGCAGCGACACGAGGTCGTTCGCCCACGAAATATGATCTGCCACAGCGTCATGGAGCTCAGAAAGGAGGGGACTCGTCAGCGTCTCTTCATCAAGTTCTATTCCTAGCGCGTACTCCGCGAGGACGAAGACGATGAATACCGCAGAAAACTTCCGACGCCTGAGAATGTAGGTCTGAACATCCGGGATGCTTCGTGCTTCACGACAAGAAATTTGGCCTTTCCATGCATCAATTGAATCTCCCAAAGCACCAAGAAATCGGGATCGCTGCGTCGCAGGCATATTCGGACAAATCTCACTCCACCAATCCTGTGCCACGGTGACGATCCTGTGCACTCCTGAAGCGGAAGGCTTTCCGTTAAGAGTATCGATAACAGATTGGAAGAGGAGTGTGGCTGCAGAAAGGTCCCTTCCTAGGCCAAGCAGGTCGTCGGTCATGTCGTCGGCCTTGAATAACCAAGAGTAAAATTTGGCAAGAGAGGCAACGCGTCTTGTCTCGCCAGCGGCGTGAGCCAAGCAGGTCAGCAAAGGAAACTGAGACTGAAGAAGGAGTTTCTTGTCATTTTCCGAGGATGGGTTGAAGGTCGCCAAGAGCCACAACTCAGTTTCGTCTTTAATCGTATCAAAATCAGGGTGCAAATGAACGAGAGCGGAACATTGAAGTGGAGGAATCGTGATGGTGTGAGCACTATGGAGGTAGTCCATGATATGAGAACTTGAGGGTGAGAGAGAGCTTTACACCACCACATATATATTCTAGTGAGTGAGCCTAACTAGAACGTATTCCCATGTGTTTGTGGTGAGCCAAATTCATATTCCAATGTCAATAACATCCTCTTCATAGATACAATGTCAATAACATCCTCTCCAAGTATACGAACGATTGATATGTGAGGGTCAAAAACCTCCCCAAGAATACGAGAGCATCCTCCCCCTATATACGATGGATGTAAAGTCATTGCACATGTTTTTCATGAAGCTTTGAAGTTCCTATCATGACCAAAGTACCCAACATAAGGCATCACTTGGCCAACTATTTCCCCCTTATTTTAAAAACATATTAAGATATTTTGAGACCTATTCAAATTAGACTTCGAAAACTTTCTCATCTACATTGCCAAGAACCCTACATCCTTTTATTTGATTGCTTGTTTGCAATTTATGTTTAAACTAACTATCCATTCCATTGAAGTATGAGGATGTGAACGAAGATGCCATCAAATATCCTTTTGCGATGGGATAAAATGAGTTCATGTTACGTGAACATCATTCTTCAAGAAATTTTATCATAGGATTCCTTGCTTTATGGAATGTTGAAATCATAGCAAGGAACAAATTTCATTGGATCAAACATACACATGTATTTAGAAGTGGGCATCAATTGAGTCAGATATAATTATGTTTTTCTTATAGCCTAATTTTAACCTTATCTACATGCTTGATGTCAAGTTTATTAATTTAACTAATGTCGAGTGAATCAGAGCATATTAAGATGATAGTTATACACTTACAAATCCAAATAGTTCATGTAGGGAGATCTCCTCCAATGCAAGTTTCAATTGAGATTTGTGATGAATTCATTCTCAAGAGAAAGGTGGCATAAAAAAAACACCTTTGATAATTGAAATACCAAATATACAAACTAATAATTGAATGAATCTTATATGTCAAAGTAAATCTTTCGTTCATGATCAAAATGCTACACAATGATGACATGGTTACTGCAATCGCTAACCATTCATAACATGCTTCCCATATTTCAGCCTCTATAGTAGCTATTGATTCATTTATAGTCAATCTTTCCTTCTTTCTATCGAGGTGGACTTGTGTTTTCCCAATGCAAACTTATTTGGCATAGTCTTGGAGAATACAAGCCACCTTTGTCTTTTCCAAGCTTGGCCACAAGGCATCAACTAAGTAGTTATCTTTCACAGCGTCATCTCAGCACCATCCATACCTTCAAAAGTATTTGGAAACAAATGATTTCTTTGGTCATTCATGCAAGCCTTGCATGGGGAATCATCACTTAATAACGTGTTTAAACAGTCCATAGCCAGATAAGAAAATATATTTTTACTCAAACAGCATGAACAAGTGTAATGGTAACAAAAATGCACCACTAAAATCCATCCTTGAATCATGGTAAAAATGATCAAATATGATAGGCTACAAGAAACATTATATGATAGAACTCAAGGTGATCATAAAAGGGTGGAGGAGGAAAAAGAAGCCATAGGCATTTGTTTAGTACTTCCAACCCAAATGTGATCTTCTTTTATGATATTTTATTTGTGATCTTCTTTTATGATATTTTATTTGGACCACAAAGCACACATGAGGAATTTGCCAACATGATGCTTATAAAGGTTGTCTATCAAATCCTACCATCCAATGTGAGGCATTTTTTGGATCTTCAAGGATCGGTAGATCTAGTGGAATATCATTGTATTCCTCCTCGATTATTAAAGAAAGCTACATATGATAATCAGTGATTGATATTCTTGAATCCATTTCCTCATTGCAATAATAACAACAATATCTGGATTTCCTTTTAATTTGTCTTTATTGATTTTTGTCTCCAATTCTTCTCGGGATGCCCTTTGGACCATGCCTTCCACCCTTGGTGGAACTTCGCTACAATCCTGATGCTTAGTATTGCTTCTTCCTTGTTTTTTTGTTGCAGTCACTCTTCACGGAGTCAAACTTGGAAGCGCCTTTTTTAGGATATGGATTTTTCCCTGTCTTGATTCTCAGACATTCATTCTCTTACATTTGCATTTTCATGCCCACTTTTCTTTTTAATTATTAGTTTTTATGCCAAAACTTTGAAACCATACATGTTCCCCAAGAATTTGGAATTGTCAAAACTTGCCTCTTTCTAGATCTCTGGATTGTGGCAATCTAAATCTCCGAACTAGAATTAAAACTTCAAAGTCATAGCATTGCCAGTATCAGAGATGTTTGGCACTCAGTGGTGTGGAATCAGAATCTCTCTCTCTCTCTCTCTCTCTCTCTCTCTCTCTCTCTCTCTCTCTCTCTCTCTTTCTTGTGCTCAATATCTTCCTCCCTCGGGGGGTGCACTACTAAGAAACCCTATGTATCACATGCATTCAAGGGGTATTTAAAAAAGCCTTCAACTAAATTTCTTTTCCCAAAAAAACCCTTCCTCTTATTGTAATCCTATTAAAATTATTTGAATATCTGAATTAAAATACCCCTCCTGTTGAATGCACATGGTATATATTTTGTGAGTTGACCACCCCAAGTCCCTCACTCACTCTCCCATTGTCACCCCTCTCTCTCTCTCTCTCTCTCTCTCTCTTTCTCTCTCTGTCTCTCTCTCTCTGTCTCTCTCTCTCTCTCTCCCTCCCTCCCTCCCTCCCTCCCTCCCTCCCTCTCTCTCTCTCTCTCTTATCTCTTCTCTCCCTTGCTTGCGCTCAATATCTCCCTCACTCACTCTCTCATCCCCCCCCCCGCATCTCTCTCTCTCTCTCTCTCTCTCTCTCTTTCTTGCTGTCCTTACATATCTATGTCTCTTTGTCCCTATCTTTGTCTCTCTCTATCTCTCTCAGTTATGGCACCAAAGGTAATTAAGTTTTAACTCGATATCCATGTAGTTTCTTGAACACAAAAACATGCTCAAAGGAATTCCAATAATTCAAAGAGGAATATTTGTGTGAAGGATGCCTTTCAAGGAAAATAGCATTGATAATCCTTTTCCAAGCATGAGGCCACTACAGCCAAGAGACCATTAGAATTTCTCCATAGTGATATTGCACAGTAATACACTATCATTCAATACTAGAAAATTTTTTGTCACATTCCTTGATGACTAAATGATAAAGATATTTGTCTACACCATGAAGAAAAATTAGAAGCTTCTTGAAAAGCTTAAAAAGTGCAATACTATGGTAGAAACTCAGTCTAGTTGTGAAAATTGTCACACATAAGGGATGCTTTAATCAACTCAAATTAACAAAAGGGGTCTATAGCAGTTTCCAATATTCATCGATATGGGGTATGTGCTATATGGAGGTTTTATATAGTGCATCCCCCGATTATTAGTCATATGTTGATGCTCTTCTTTGTAGTAGAGTAGGTATGCTATGTGTGCTAATGGTGTTAATGGTGCATCAAAATCCATATTTCTCTTGAATATATAAAAAGCAACCTCATCCTAAGAATAATCCTAATCCAGAGGTGCTTTCATAGTTTCATCCCTACTATACCCTTTGGAATAGCACCTTTTCTAGTTTGGCTCCATAGCATAAGTGGATATTAGTTTTCATCATCTAAGATTTGTCTCCACTTCAAGAACTAATTTGATGGATATAAAACTACCATCTCGAAGCCCATTTTCATTACACATAGAGCAATTTACAGGACGGAAAATTTGTGAAAGAAAAGGCAAGCTTCCACAAAAATAATATCAAGCTTCACTATGGATTATTATATTTTAAATTCTGTTATTGAATTCCCTGATTAGATTAAAAAATTAAACACACATTTTGTACAATCGAATGAAAACTTTGTCCTTTTGGTTGGTGTAGTTTATAGACAATTTTTATTTCTCCATGGTTTAGTGGTTCACAAAAGTTTGATCCTCCTACTTTGGGAGGTATTTCTTTTAGATCCTCTAAAGGTATACATGCCAAAATAGGTTATAATTATTATTACTATTATTTGGCCTTGCTACAAGATTCATCCTATTGGTTATTAGGGCATCAAGGACTTTTTTTCCAGCCCAAGTAGTGAAAATTGGCTCCCTTGGAACAAAAACTGTTAAAAAAGACTATTAATGGTTGAATAAGAGGGGCAAATGGAATTCAATGCTTTTGTGGAGTTTCATCGAGCTAGAGTACATTCACCACCTTACACACAAATGGTTCAAGTTAAGGGCTTGTATAGATATAGGCTCCTCATCCACTTGTACGCCCCTAGGGGTGCATCTAAAAATCTATAGCCATATGAGAGGAGTCCAATATAAATGATTTTTTAATCCAAAAAGTTCACAGAATTCCTCAGATAGGAGGGGATTTCTAATTCAAAAAATTATTCAATTCAAATTTTTACAAATAAAGAGGAATGAAAGACCTATATGTAATTAGGAATTTAAATATTAATCATTTGAACATCCATTGCATAGAGATTCATCTAATAGTGCACTACTGGGACGATATAACTTTTTGGTTTTTATGATTTGATAAATGATAATATGATAAGTTTTAGATGATAGGAATGTTGACATAGATGCAGTGCAACCATTTGTTTGATGAAATTGTGTCATATAATAATAGTTAACTGTATTTGATAGGTGAACTTTAGAATGTACATATACCATTGACATTTCTTATCACCCACATTGCATATAATTTAAAATCAAAGATACGTCCTAGCATCATTATAAACCTGAAATACACATTCGATATTGTTATAAGGCCTAATGCAATGGCTGAAAAGCATAAAAATAGGCATTAAAGTTGCTTAGTATGACAAAGACGTCCAAAAAATGAAAGATGAAAAATCTACTTCATATTCCCTTGAGAGTGGGAGTGAAACCTTGAGCATATGTCTCCTTCTCCTCTTTTCCTCTCTCCTTCTCCCCCTCTTTCCCCTCTTCTTCAAGAAATTTTCCCATAGGATTCCTTGCCAAATAAAGCCAGTTCTGCTATGGTTTTCGAAAACTGGGCCAAAAACGTCGAACGAACCCAGCACGGGAACGTTTTCTACCTCAACATGGGCCCTTAGTGCATGTGGGGTGCGTGTAGTCCGTGCTCGCGCGGCGCCATCCTAGTTCCACCCCCTTGCCTTCCGTGAGTCACCCTTACGTTTCCACGTTTTCAAGGTGCGTGATTGTGCCAACATTCAACGTAGCATCAAGAAAGAGACTTAGAAAAATATTTGCACAATAACGATCTCAGAACGTTTATTCATGAGGGAAAACGCATACATGCCAAGAGGGGTCTCAAGCACCTTGAGAGCTTGACCTTCCATATACTCTCCTAGGTTACAAAAGAGCTTGAAGCCCTCTTCAAGCGTATGCATAATATTTCAAGACCATATCACGATAGTTGTCTATCATCCACGTTTCGGGGAGCCATTTACATTCAGCGATAGGCTGACCTTTGAATTTTACATAAAATTCTACTCTACCCCTTAGCATTCTCCCTTTTAAAATTGCCTCCGGCTCATATGGCGGGCTTACAACTTGGGAGACGGAAGGGGGAACCCTCCTACCATAAGTATTATCCGAGTAGAAATGCCGCAAGAGTTGAACATGGAAGGCATTGTGTATTGCAACATTCGGCGGGAGCTCCAACTTATAGGTGACTTCATCAAGAGCATAGAGAACTTTATATGGGCCGTAGAATCTATGATTGAACTTTGGAGTCAAGTTCTCTAGAAGTCGAATATTGTGGGAGCTAACGAGCACCAAGTCGCCTGGAAAGAATTCGACGTGGCGACGTTTGTTATCATAGTTTGTTATCATAGTACTTCTTCACGGTGGCTTGCATTTTGTGAAGACTTTCTTTGGCTGCTTGCATGCGTTCATGCCATCTATTAAGAAATTCCTCCGTGTCTGGATCTTGGATTTTGAGGGTACCCATTGCCAAGGCCGTGGGAGTGATGACCTCTTTGCCCATGGCAATCTCGAATGGTGTGAACCCCATACTATGATGAAGAGAGCTATTGTAGTGAAATTCCAATACGTCCAAATGTGAGGACCAATCCTTTTGGTCTACCTGGACATAGCTTCTGAGGTACTGCTCTGCGGTTTGGTTTGCCCTTTCAGATTGACCATCGGTGGCTGGGTGGCAAGAGGAGCTGAAATAGAGCTATGTACCGAGGAGTTTGAAGAGCTCGGTCCACATGTCACTTAAGAAGCGAGCATCACGATCTGAAACAATGGCCAAGGGCAAACCGTGGTACTTGAACACATAAGAGAAAAATAAGTTGGCTGTGTGCTTTGCCGTAATGGGTGGCTTAACAGGAATGAAATGGCCCTGTTTGGAAAAATAGTCCACCACCACAAAGATGGCATTATGCCCATGAGAGAGAGGTAACGAAGTGATGAAGTCCATGCTCACGACATCCCATGGCCTTGAAGGAACAGGCATGGGTTGGAGTTTTCTTGCCTTTGCAAAACGTTGGTCTTTGACGAATTGACAAGTTGGGCAGGTCCTGATATATTCAATGACGTCTTCACGCATCCTTGGCCAAAAAAAATGTTGCTTCATTCTATCCCAGGTCTTGTGCTGTCCTGAGTGTCCGGCTTTTGCAGTCATGGCATTCCCACAATATGGTCTTCTTGAGTTCTACTATCATCTGGAACATATAGCCTGTTTTGATAGACATAGAGTAAACCTTCATCTTCATTATACATGCCCCATGGTACGGAGCCTTCTTTAATCTATTTCACAATGTCTTGTATGCCTTGGTCTTTTTCCATATGTTCCTTAATTCTTTCCGAGAGTGTACCTTGAGCCATAGTGATGGCCATCAATTCTTCCTTTCTACTTAGTGCATCTGGCATGACGTTCGTTTTTCCCGGCTTGTGTTCAATTGTTATGTCAAACTCTGCTATGAAATCTTGCCAACGAGCCTGCTTCGGAGATAGTTTGGGTTGGGTCTGAAAATACCTTAGTGTAATATTATCTGTGAAGACTTTGGTATGCTTATCTTGCACATAGTGTTTCCACTTTCTTAAGCATTCTACAACGGCCAACATCTCTTTCTCATGCGTTGTCCATCTCTTTTCAGTGGCATCCAATTTTCTTGACTCATATGCAACTGGGTGTCCCTCTTGCATCAACACTCCTCCTAAGGCATATCCGAGGCATCCGTGTGTATCTCAAATGGCTTGTCAAACTCAGGTAATTTTAAGACGGGTGTGGAACTCATGATCATTTTCAGTTCCTCAAAGGCCTTGGTGCACTGTTCCCCCCACTCGAATTTGTCCCCTTTCTTTAATAAGTCGGTAAGCGGCAATGCAACACGACTATACTCCTTCACAAATCTTCTATTGAAGCTGCAAAAGCCTAGAAATGCCCGTACTCCCCGCACTAAGTTAGGTTGCATCCAATTAGTTACTGCTTTCACTTTGCTAGGGTCCATTTTGATTCCATGTTCCCCCACTATGTATCCCAAGAAGGCAACCTCCCTTGCACCAAATTCACATTTCTCCTGTTTGGCATACAACCCATGCTCCCTTAATTTGGCAAACACTTTCTTGAGATGCTCCCGATGCTCCTCCAGCGTCTTGCTATAAATCAGAATGTCATCAATGTAAACGATCACAAAATCATCCAAGTACTCCCTGAACACATCATTCATCAAAGTGCAAAAGGTAGCTGGAGCGTTTGTGAGGCCAAAAGACATAACCAACCAATCAAAGCTACCATATCTTGTTCTAAAGGCCGTTTTCTCCACATCTCCCTCCGCAATTCTTATTTGATGATATCCCGACCTTAAGTCAATCCGGGTGAAATACTTGGCTCCTCCTAGTTGATCCATCAAATCCTCCAACAATGGCATGGGATACTTGTTTTTTATGGTAATTTTGTTGAGGGCACGATAGTCCACACATAGCCGTGCCGATCCATCTTTCTTTGTGACAAACAAAACCGGCGCTCCGAACGGGGATTTACTTGGCCTAATAAACCCACTGTCTACCAACTCCGTGATTTGTCTTTTGAGCTCTTTCAATTGCGAATCATTTATTTCGACTGAGGGGTCATCACTTGCGCATGCCTATCGTAAGGGAAGGAAGAGTAGGAGGGGCCGCTTATGTTGTGTTGACTCGGGAGATGTAGACGAGTCACCACACTCACATCCCTAAAGGTCTCCACTTGGTCCCAAGACACAGTATCAGTCAAGTCCCTTGCCCCCTCCTACTCCCACTACTACTCCTCGCTCTGGAAGCACTCGCATAGCTTCCACTCGCTTTGACTCTACCACTACCATCAGTCCTCCTTACCTAGATGAGGATCTCTCCTATCAAATCATGGGTGCCGGAGAGATAGTAGAAGATAGAAAGGGCAAAGAAGTGATGGCCATCATGAGGCGGTTGATGAGCCATCACTTCATGAGTGGCATTGCTATCGATTGGCGGTATCAAGATGACCAAAAGAAGCAGGCGGTCATCGATGAATTAAAACACCAATCATTTCCCCCTCATTTTCAACACATATTTAGATATTTTGAGACCTATTAAAATTAGACTTCAAAAAGTTCTCATCTGCATTGCCAAGAACCCTACATCCCTTTATTTGATTGCTTGTTTGCAATTTATGTTTAAACTAACTATCCACTCCATTGAAGTATGAGGATGTAAGGAAGATGCCATCAAATATCCTTTTGTGATGGGATAAAATGAGTTCATGTTACGTGAACATCATTCTTCAAGAAATTTTCTCATAGGATTCCTTGCTTTATGGAATGTTGAAATCATTGCAAGGAACAAATTTCATTGGGTCAAACATACACATGTATCAAGAAGTTGGCATCAAATTGAGTCAAATATAATTAAGTTTCTCTTATGTGCTTAATTTCAACTTCCCCCTCATTTTCAACACATATTGAGATATTTTGAGACCTATTCAACTTAGACTTCAAAAAATTTCTCATCTGCATTGGCACGAACCCTACATCCTTTTATTTGATTGCTTGTTTGCAATTTATTTCTAAACTAACTATCCATTCCATTGAAGTATGAGGATGTGAATGAAGATGCCATCAAATTTCTCTGTGTGATGGGATAAAATGGGTTCATGTTTAGTGAACATCATTCTTCAAGAAATTTTCTCATAGGATTCCTTGTTTTATGCAATGTTCAAATCATAGCAAGGAACAAATTTCATTGGATCCAACATACACATGTATCAAGAAGTTGGCATCAAATTGAGTCAGATATAATTAAGTTTTTCTTATGTGCTTAATTTGAACTTGGTCTTCATTCTCATTGGTAATTGCATGCATGGAAAGAGAAACAACACAATCAAACCACTCGTTATGAAATACACAACATAATCAAACCATTATGGAGGTAGTCCATGATGTGAGAACTTGAGGGTGAGAGAGAGCTTTAAACCACCACATATATATTCCAGTGAGTGAGCCTAACTAGAACTTATTCCCATGTGTTTGTGGTGAGCCAAATTCATATTCCAATGTCAATAATCCTCTTCATAGATACAATGTCAATAACATCCTCTCCATGTATACAAATGATTGATATGTGAGGGTCAAAACCCTCCCCAAGAATATGAGAGCATCCTCCCCCTATATACAATGGATGCAAAGTCGTTGCACCTATATGCACATGTTTTTCATGAAGCTTTGAAGTTCCTATCATGACCAAAGTACCCAACATATGGCATCACTTGGGCAACTATTTCCCCCTCATTTTCAACACATATTTAGATATTCTGAGACCTATTCAAATTAGACTTGGAAAATTTCTCATCTGC
The DNA here is from genome assembly GCF_047967505.1 of Dipteris shenzhenensis. NCBI lineage: Eukaryota > Viridiplantae > Streptophyta > Polypodiopsida > Gleicheniales > Dipteridaceae > Dipteris > Dipteris shenzhenensis. The sequence continues at coordinate 49,538,879 of NC_141600.1, read as the reverse complement.
AGCGCTAAGAACCCTACATCCCTTCATTTGATTGCTTGTTTGCAATTTATGTTTAAACTAACTATTCATTCCATTGAAGTATGAGGATGTGAAGGAAGATGCCATAAAATATCCTTTTGTGATGGGATGAAATGAGTTCATGTTATGTGAACATCATTCTTCAAGAAATTTTCTCATAGGATTCCTTGCTTTATGGAATGTTGAAATCATAGCAAGGAACAAATTTCATTGGGTCAAACATACACATGTATCAAGAAGCTGGCATCAAATTGAGTCAGATCTCAATAAGTACTCTTATGTGCTTAATTTTAACTTGGTCTTCATTGTCATTGGTAATTGCATGCATGGAAAGAGAAACAACATAATCAAACCACTCGTTATGAAATACACAACATAATCAAACCACTACTGAGGCAGTCCATGATGTGAGAACTTGAAGGTGAGAGAGAGCTTTACACCACCACATATATATTCTAGTGATGAGTGAGCGTAACTGGAGCATATTCCCATGTTTTTGTGGTGAGCCAAATTCATATTCCAATGTCAATAACATCCTCTCCACATTTACGAACGATTTATATGTGAGGGTCAAAAACCTGCCCAATAATACGAGAGCATCCTCCCCCTATATACGATGGATGTAAAGTCATTGCACATATATGCACATGTTTTTCATGAAGCTTTGAAGTTCCTATCAGGACCAAAGTACCCAACATATGGCATCACTTGGCCAACTATTTCCCCCTCATTTTCAACACATATTTAGTTATTTTGAGACTTATTCAAATTAGACTTCGAAAATTTCTCATCTACATTGCCAAGAACCCTACATCCCTTTATTTGATTGCTTGTTTGCAATTTGTGTTTAAACTAACTATCCATTCCATTGAAGTATGAGGATGTGAAGGAAGATGCAATCAAATATCCTTTTGTGATGGGATAAAACCAGTTCATGTTACATGAACATCATTCTTCAAGAAATTCTCTCATAGGATTCCTTGCTTTATGGAATGTTGAAATCATAGCAAGGAACAAATTTCATTGGGTCAAACATACACATGTATCAAGAAGTTGGCATCAAATTGAGTTAGATATAATTAAATTTTTCTTATGTGCTTAATTTCAACTTGGTCTTCATTCTCATTGGTAATTGCATGCATGGAAAGAGAAACATCATAATCAAACCACTCATTATGAAATACACAACATAATCAAACCATTATGGAGGTAGTCCATGATGTGAGGACTTGAGGGTGAGAGAGAGCTTTACACCACCACATATATATTCTAGTGAGTGAGCCTAACTAGAACATATTCCCATGTGTTTGTGGTGAGCCAAATTCATATTCCAATGTCAATAACATCCTCTTGATAGATACAATGTCAATAACATCCTTTCCATGCATACAAATGATTGATTTGTGAGGGTCAAAAACCTCCCCAAGAATACGAGAGCATCCTCCCCCTATATACAATAGACGTAAAGTCGTTGCACATATATGCACATGTTTTTCATGAAGGTTTGAAGTTCCTATCATGACCAAAGTACCCAACATATGGCATCACTTGGCCAACTATTTCCCCCTCATTTTCAACACATATTTAGATATTTTGAGACCTATTGAAATTAGAGTTTGAAAAATTTCTCATCTACATTTCCAAGAACCCTACATCCTTTTATTTGATTGCTTGTTTGCAATTTATGTTTAAACTAACTATCCATTTCATTGAAGTATTAGGATGTTAATGAAGATTCCATCAAATATGCTTTTGTGATGGGATAAAATGAGTTCATGTTAGGTGAACATCATGTTAGATATCAATGCTCCACTCTCATGTAACGACACGAGAACCAGCTAACTCTACACTTAAGCCCCCCATATGAGGAGAAGGCATTTGAGTAGCTCGGTTATGCAGTAGGTCCTGGTTTGGACACCAGATGGGGGCCATGTGTGGCTTGATGGCTGGACAGAGTTGGCACACTGCTAAGTAGACTACATGCAAGTGCCGGAAGGCATCCCATGGCTGATCGTACTGAGGGTAGATGGAGCATTTCTCGGGGTAGCGTGCTCTCGGGTTGCAGGGCCTGTTTGGAGCCCCAGATGATCTCGGATGGCTCTGGGTTGAACGATCACCGTAGGTTCATTGCTCTATTTTGCGCACCAGTTCTATCGTCTGGTCAGTGGCCTATTTCCGGACTGACCCCTAATGGGCCATTTTGGGCGGACTGGGTCGGTCACCCAATTGGGTCTAACCAACTACGACTGGTGGCTATATAAGAGGAAGCCTGTGGAGCCCCTTTTCATCACTGGCTATAGCAACCTTGATTCCTTAGCATCCAGCCTCCATCTTCTACTATTTCTAGCATGCCATCGAAGATTCTCTCACAGGAGTGCACGGTTGGGAGGCAGTGCCATCTATTGTATCTTAGATGATTGCGATTGGCATCACCATCACCAATGAGAATCTAGCACAAAGGTGCATACAGATTCTCCCACCAAAGTATGACGGTCTTGTTACGGCACTAAATATGTAGAACAGAAATCCACCCCTCAACTTTGAGGATTTCAGCACCATGCTTCTGAGGAGGAGATGCGTCAAAAGACAAGGACTAGAGAAAATTCGGCTTTCTATGCTAAATCAAAGAAAGGTAAGGGTAAGGACTCTGGTAACCCATATTCATGATAAAAAGAGAAAGAAGAAGATCAAGTGCTTCTCTTGCAACAAGGCAGGGCACAAGTAGAATGAGTGCCGGAAGAAGATTGCAGATGAGAAGAATGGAGTAAAGAAAGAGTCCAGCAACAATGCGTAGGTAGTACTAGTAGAGCTGTTCGTAGCAATTGAGGAGATTTGCACCAAGGTAGTTCATGTACCTGTGGATGAACCTTGGATCATTGATAGTGGTGCATCGCGCCACATGACCAGTTGGAAGGATTGGTATACCTCTCTACATCCAATAGGGAATGACATCCTGGTAGCAGTCGGCAATGATGCAAAATGTCCAGCAAAAGGAAAAGGTACAATTGCTCTCAAGTCAGATGGAGTTGTAAAATAGTTGTCTGATGTTCTTTATGTGCCAGATATCAAGAGGAACTTCTTGTCCATTTCTTCAATCATGGATTGGGACCTCAAAGTTCAATTCGATAAGAATGGTGCACAGATTCTAGATCTTCAAGGGAAGGTCGGTGGTAAAGTACACGGCGCAACAACATCTACGAACTCTCAGCTTTCAGTGCTCGAGCCGATGTGAAGAACACTAAGTTGTGGCATGATAGGTTTGGTCATCTAAACCTTAGTTCTTTAAAGGAGATACACAAAAGTGGAATGATTGCAGACCTACCAGAAATTATAGATTTGCCCGATGTATGTGAAGCTTGCATGATGGGCAAGCAACATCGGCAGCCCTTTCCTAAAGACATCCTGGTAGCAGAACACAAGATGCACGTCATCTGTGAAATGGGTAGGAGTATGATGAAAGGGAAAGATTTGCCAAAGACTTTCTGGGCTGAAACATGTAACACGGCAATTTACATCTGAATCATAGCCACACAAAGGCTGTGAATGGGATGACTCCACTACAGGCCTTTTCTGGTAAGAAACCTTCAACTGCACATTTCAGAGTTTTTGGATGTGACTGTTTTGTGCATGTCCCTAATGCTAACAAGACCAAATGGGAACCGAAGATCCGGAAGTGTATTTTCTTGGGCTACAGTGAAGAGGTAAAGGGTGAAGAGGTAAAGGGTTACCGTCTCTACAACCCTGTTACCAAGAAGGTAATAGTAAGTCATGATGTGGTCTTCTTAGAACGTCCGCATTAATTGGAGGAGGATGCTTCCTTCCCAGACAACCAGGACCAAGATATCCATCTAGTACAACCACCAACAACAAACCGAACTCCCCCAATGGTGCTTGGGAGGATTCAAGATAAAGAAGGGGAAGAAGAGCCTATAGAACCACAATGGCAATGGCCATTACCGAAGTGGGTAAAGTAGCTTTTGGATGGCAAGGAACCTCTAGCCATTGAGGAAGAACCATCCAAACACTGCCGGTCCCAGAGATTAGAGGAGCAAAGAAGGGCACAGGAACACTTGGTCAACTACGCTTTGATGACAGAGGAGATCTGTCCTGATGAACCCAAGTGTCTTGAAGAGGCACAGGGTGATGATAGGTGGATGGAGGCTATGCAGTCGGAGTATGGCTCCATAATGAAGAACAACACTTGGGACCTTGTGGATCGACTACCAAAATGCAAGGTAATCGGCACCAAGTGGGTGTACAAAACCAAGTACAAGTCCGACAGCATGTTGGATAAGTACAAGGCTCGACTCATGGTAAAAGGATTTGCATAGGTACATGGTTTTGATTATCAGAATACTTTTGCTCCCATAGCTCGACTAACCACAATTCATAGTGTTTTGGCTTTAGCAGCCCAGGGAAGTTGGCCTGTGTTTCAGATGGATGTAAAATCTGCCTTTCTGAATGGAGATCTCAAGGAGGAGGTACACGAGGAACAACACTAGGTTTTGTGATCCCTGGTTCAGAGAAGGTAAAGTCTGTAAACTGAAGATGGCATGTTACGGGCTGAAACAGGCCCCACGAGCATGGTACTAGTGAATTAATGCCTACTTTCAGCAAAACAGGTTCAGGAGGAGCCCATCTGATGCAAATTTGTATATCTTTAGAGAAGGAGGCAAGTGTATGATTGTGGTCCTTTATGTTGATAACCTTGTCATAAGAGGGATCCATGAAGAGAAGATCTCGTAGACAAAGCATTTGCTAGGAAGAGAGTTTGAAATGACAGAGCTCGGTGATGCATTTTGGTTTGAGGATTGAAGTTTGGAAAGAGCCAAAACAGATCCATGATTGCAAAGAGACTGCTACTATCTTTTCTCATTGTCACATGGGGACTGTTGTAAGTAGTTCTAAACCATTTTACATCAAGAATGAAAATAGTAAATCGTCTGAAATCAATTTCATAGATGTCGCGTATGGTTCCACAATAATCCAACTGTGAGGAGAGAAGATTGGTATCCGAAGCACTTGCTCGGCTATCTTGTGTGAAGTTAGCCATGACTCCACAATCATATGTGACTCTCTTTGAATCGATGCGTTCCACGTGAAAATGTCATCCATATGACCATAATGCATTGTACTTTTTGTACTATAAAAGAGCATCATTAAAACAATGAAGATGCACCTATTTTATAGCATATATTGCCACAAATAATTACTTAATTACATCAAGAGATAAGAAACTTACATGCACCATACATCCAGATGATAACTCTCACTCGTGCTCATTTATTATCTCTCCATCACATTCGGCTTTACGTAGAGCCAGTTGTAGCCAATCAAGTGACATGTGAGTAGGGAGAAGAGCCAGATCTCGTGGATATGGTTGTGATCGCCTGTACATTACTCTGAATCTCATCCTTGCATTTATTCTTCCTACTTTGACCACTTCATATCTCTCAATCCACTTCTGCATCTCAGGGCTATTGAGGATACAAAACTTATTGAATTTCTGCATTTGCTCTTCGCTCATCTTTCTTTCAATCCCTTTTCCTTGGGGAACCTCGCCAACGATGCGATCATCATCCTTGTTGTGCCAAGCTTGCGGCATATTAGGATCCCTGGATGCAAGAAACTCTGTGATATATACTAATGACTCTTGCACAAGCCATCCCTCTGCCATGCTTGCTTCCGGTCTTGCTCTTTGTCTTACAAACCCCTTTAAATTTTTCATAAACCGCTCGAGAAAAAACATCCATCGACTATGAACGGTACCTGCTATAGCCACCTCATCAACTATGTGCACAAGCAAGTGGACTTGAGTTGTCATAATGCTCGAGGGAAAGTGCTTCTCAAGCAAGCATACGGCTTCGATGGATTCCACCCTAGCCTTCTCGATGCTCGATATAGAGATCTCTTTTTGAGATATCCACCTATTTCACATGTCCATGCATATGTAAGATATTTGAGATATCCACCTATTTCACATGTCCATGAAGAAAATACATAATGTGATTTGATAGTAAGCATACCTCACAATACCACAGATCTTGAATATAGCATTTCTAACATCTTCTTGTAAGCACCCTTTTATTGTAATTGGGAGGATGAACTATCAAAGAAACAATGAAGTCATGTCAACAATATAACATAATAATAATTACGCTAACGCATCACTATTATCGGTACACTAATTCTACTTAGAATACCTGTAAGACCTTGTGCCAATCATGGGACTTGAGGCCACTAAGCTTATTGTCCTTTGAAAATGCTCCTTTCAAGCAACACATGTACCCTATCGGTGTTTGAAAAGAGGCAATGTCTGCCTTGACCGCTGCCTCCTCCCTCGTAGAGAGGATCCACGTTGCTTTCGGGAGGACAACTTTTCCCGAAGCATGCACTTGGGGCCACAAACGAGACATCCTATTCATAGCATGCAAGTCTTCTCGCACTCCTCTCGAGTCCTTGGAACCAACCAAGTGTGCCCAAATAGTAGCCCCCACATTCTTGAAGATATGCATGGGATCCAAGAGATGATTGATTTGTAACTGACCCCAATAAGGAAGCTCGTGAAAGATCGATAGCCTCTTCATACCAGGAGGAGGTTCCTCTCCATTCGCCCTCCAAGCTTGAATCCAATCACTTGCCTTCAAATATGATGGTGGTGGATCAAGCTGACCTCCACGTGTGAGATGGTCAAGCGGAAGGTATCGAGCATGACCTTCATAAACATTTTTCCTCATATGTTTAGAGTAGTGTGCAAGCAATTTTAGAGCCGGTCCACAAACAGGACAAGCATGGTACCCACTTGTAACAAGTCCTGCACGCGTGCATGAATGTGTTAGTACAAGACATGCGTGCAAAAGAGAGTAAAAAAAGCATAATCCCTCATTGTACATGTAAAGACACAACCACGTACCTGTGCACTCTCCATATCCTGGGTAGTCATGCATGGTCCACATCAAGATACCCCTGACCAAAATATCATTGGTATGTCTAGGAGCTCTGGGAATATCAAAGACCTGCACTCCTCTCCATAATATCTGTAACTCCTCTATCAAAGGTGCCATGTACACGTCCATGTTTTTTGCCTTGTACTTTCCTGGCACAAGTAGTGCAAGCATGAGGTGTCCCTTTTTTATTGTTAGCCAGGATATTGTAATTCACCACGACTATGGGCCATGTCGACCAAGATGTCGAGCGTTACCCGAAAGGATTCACGCCATCCATGGCTAGCCCAAGATGTAAGTTGCGTGGCTCCCTCGCAAAGTCCGGCCACTGATTATCTATGTGCTTCCAAGCTGCACAATCTGCAGGAATCCTCAATGTGTGATCAGTGGACCGATGAGATGCATGCCATGTCATCAACTCCGCTATGGATTTGCATCAAAACATGTGTTGTATTCTTGCAATGATGGGAAAGTGTCTTAAGACCTTTACCGGTATCCGCTCACCCTACAAGTCATCTCTACATCGTTGTTCCCCACACTTTGGACAACTAGCCAAATCTCCATGCTCACGACGAAAGAGAATACAATCATTACGGCAAGCATGAATGGTATCATAATCCATACCCACCGTTGTTAGCATCTTTTTCACTTCATCTCTTGATGCGGGCATGGTATTTGGTGCAGGCAACATCTTCTAGAGCAACCTATGACAAAGACAGTATCCAAATGATGATTCTCAAAACAAACAATATCCAAATAATGAGTCAAATTAATGCAAGGGCTAACCTCATTAAGGCCGAGACACTTGTATCCGACCACCCATACTATACTTGTAGATTCAAGATTGAGAGACAAGCACGTAGTTTAGACATCCTAGCACCCTCGTACAATTGTGTTGATTGCAACTCTCGCATTTTGACCTCAGACTCTGACATCACGTGTACGTGGGATGTAGTGCCCCTAAAAATGGAATCCATCATGTCGACCATACCCTCGTCGTCATCTGGGAGACTATAGTCTTGCTAAAAGTGAGAAGGTATTTGTGTACCCTCGTCACCCTCCATTTCCCAAAATCCCATATTTCCCCATCTCACCCTCCTCTTTTTCATCCCCTATTAACTCCCCTCACTCATTTCACTCCCTTATTATCCTACTCCCCTATTACCTTCCCCTATCCCATTCCATTCTTCCCTCCCCACTCTCACTTCCACTTCCCATTACTCACTTGCCATTTGAAAACTATTAATATATTATTATACTATTTTTTATACTTATTATCATACACCCCTATTACTTCCCTCTCCCATTCCACTCCTCCCTCCTCACTCCCACTTCCACTTTCCATTACTCACTTGCTATACACATTTGCAAACTATTAATATATTATTATATGATTTTTTATACTATTTGCAAACTTACATGTGGGCAAAATCACAGGTGTCAAAGCGATCCTATTGTGGTCATACAACAACTGTGCTTTTATTCAAGGGCGTATTTATCCTCATCAAAAAGCTTATTTACTCAAGGTATGAAGTGCATAATTTGTGCACTAGGTGTTTACTTTGTTGTATCAAAATTGTTTGCCACACACACACACATATAGAAATAGAGAATGAGAGAAGCTTATGCGGAAACTCATTCTCTATTTCCGCATAAGCTCATTTTCTATTTCCGCATATGCATAAGCATGAGCTTATGCTTATGCTTATGCTTAAGCATAAGCATAAGCATAAGCTCATGCTTATGCTCATGCATGAGCACGAGCGTATGCTTAAGTTTCTGCATAAGCTTATGCTTATGCATCAGCTTATGCGGAAATAGAGAATGAGAGAAGCTTAAGCTCATTCTCTATTTCTGCATAAGCTCATTCTCTATTTCCATATAAGCATAAGCTCATGCTTATGCTCATGCATGAGCATGAGCTTATGCTTAAGTTTCCACATAAGCTTATGCTTATGCATGAGCTTATGTGGAAATAGAGAATGAGAGAAGCTTATGCGGAAACTCATTCTCTATTTCCGCATAAGCATAAGCATGAGCTTATGCTTGTGCTTATGCTTAAGCATAAGCACAAGCATAAGCTCATGCTTATGCTCATGCATGAGCATGAGCTTATGCTTAAGTTTCCCCCTCTTATTCTCTATTTACTTTCCCTCTTATGCTCTTATGCTTATGCTTCTCTCATTCCCCCTTCTCTCATTCCCCCTCATCTCTTTCCCCCTTCTCTCATTCGCATAAGCTCATGCTCATGCATGAGCATAAGAATGAGCTTATGCTTATGCTTATGCTCATGCATGAGCATGAGCTTATGCTTAAGTTTCCCCCTTCTTTATTTCTCTATTTCTGCATAAGCTTATGCTTATGCATGAGCTTATGCGGAAATAGAGAATGAGAGAAGCATAAGCTCATGCTTATGCTTCTCTCATTCTCTATTTCCGCATAAGCTCATTCTCTATTTCCACATAAGCTTATGCTTATGCTTCTCTCATTCCCCCTCATCTCTTTCCCCTTCTCTATTTCCCCCTTCTCTCATTCTCTATTTCCGCATAAGCATAAGCATGAGCTTATTCTCTCTAACTCTTATTCTCTATTTCCCTTTTCTTCCTCTTCTCTTTCCTTTCCCTCTTCTTTCCTTTCCATCTTCTTTCCCTCTTCTTTCCTTTCCCTCTTCTTTCTTCTTGCCTATGCCTATGCCTATGCCTATGCTTATGTTTGTTTTTTTGTTTTCTGTTTTCGCGTTTGTGTCTATGTTAGACATGGGATCACGTCGCTCATCCGACGAGTATGGACAGCCTTGCAGGAGGAGAGCTCACGATCTATATGCTCCAGAGGACTTTGATTCCTCTCAGGCGACTACCTCGAGGACTACCCCTGGTCCGACTCCTCTCAGACCTAGCACTATGACTACCGACTCCTCTTCCACGTAGCACTACGACTACCCCTCGAGGAACTCCTTTGCTAGCCGCGCATGGCTTTGTCAGGAGTCCCGACGAGTTTGTAGTGTAGATGAGCGATGAGGAGGCAGCGAGATTCTTCTCTCTGCTCTCTCAGAGGACCTCAGCAATTCCTTCCCCTACACCGACGGGTGGACGTACTGCCCAGCCATCCCCTCACGCCCCTTCGACCGTGGGATCATCACCTGCGCATGCCTCTCACAAGGGAAGGAAGAGTAGGACGGGCGGCTCATGTTGTGTTGACTCGGGAGATGTAGACGAGTCAGCACACTCACACTCCTTTAGGTCTCCACTTGGTCCAGAGACACAGTATCAGTCAGGTCCCTTTCCCTCTCCTAGTCCCACTGCTACTCCTCGCTCCGGAATCGCTCCGGAAGCGCTCGCGTAGCTTCCACTCCTTCAGACTCTGCTATCGTCAGTCCCCCTTACTCATCAGGGGATCTCTCCTATCAAATCACATCTGCCGGAGAAAAGCAGTGATGGCTGCCATGAGGAGGTTGATAAGTCATCACTTCAAGAGCGGCATAAATACTGATTGGCGGTATCAAGATGCCCAAAAGAAGCAGGCGGTGATCGATGAGTTAAAACAAAGATACCCTAATCCGCCAAATGTGGAGTTTAATGACGATTATATGCGAGAGCGCATGGGTTTGGTCTTGAAGCATCATAGATCAACCTTGCATACTTCCATCACAAAGGGGTTGGCTAAACCCAGCTGGGCAGACAAAGCTGATTGGAAGTACTTCAAGAAGCACATAGGGACCATCCCGAAATGTTCGAGGGTCAGAGGAGGGCTGCGAAGAGACAGCTGGACGTCGTAGGTACTTCGCACTTTGGTGCAGGTGGACGGTATGCATTCGAGGCAACCGTGATAAGTCTACTTCTTCTCATTTAATGTATTGTTCTATTTGTTTTACTTACATATTACATGCACTTTAGCTAACTCTAACTCTCGTAAATTGGATCCACAGCAAGCTGCGATGGGTCTCTTCCTATAGATGCAGAGACGCGACATGCATTTCGGATAGGAACAAAGCCATGGTTCATTGAGCAAGAGGCAATGGGAGCGACGGTCGATTGGGCTGAGGTGGCTGCTCGCACGGTATAAGTTTACTCCTACTTGTAATCTCACTTTTTGATTTAAGTTCCAATCTAATTTTCGATTTATATGGTTCACTCTTAGGGTCAAAGCTCAAGCGTCCCATCATCGGAGGCGAGCGATCAACAGGGCCAAGGATTAGACACAGGTGGCGAGGATGAGGGAGAAGACGCAGGTGTCAAGGACCAAGGAACAGCCCAACAAGACGAAGATGTTTCGGATTCAGATGAGTAGTAGTGGTAGTAGAATTTTGTATATCCGCTCGTTTGAGCAATTTTGTATCGCCCTTTCGAAAGGGTAATTTTGTTACAAACACTGTTGTATATGTCCGACATGTATATGCATTTGTTACTCATCATTTCACAAGAGCAATTTTGTATCACCCTGCAAGCAAGGGAAATTTTGTTATAAAAAACTTTCTTTTGTAATTACAAAAAAAAAAAAAGGATTAGTGGGGCTAAACAGGGCCAAAAGGAAGCCCTGTTTAGCCCCACTAACCCTTTTTTTTTACTTCTATTAATCGTCGCTATATAGCAATGTTTACCAATGTCGCTATATAGCGACGATTAGCAGTGTCACTATATAGCGATGTTTGCATCGTCACTATATAGCGACGTTTGCCAGTGTCGCTATATAGCGATGCTTTATAGCGACGGTCCTTTTTTGATGCTTTTAGCGACACTTATAGCGACGTTTGTGCCCGTGAAAAAAAAAAATTTAATGTAAAAAGCGTCGGTATTTCTGTCAAAAAATGGCCTATACCTTGTAGTGATACCTAGAAATGAAAAAGTACACCATATTAGCAATATGAACACCTTGCATGGAGCATTGATATGCATCATATTTTGTATCATGTAAAGTACCTCACAAGCTCGCCCATCTTGTAAATACAATCTTTCACGTCCTTCGATGCACTATGTGAAATGCTAGTAGGTAGTATGAACTGAACCCACGAGGAGGTGGTTGATTAGTTGCTTATAATTATTCACTCACAAATTTGAAAGGAAAAAGATATTATGCACATAAAATACTTACTTGGAGCATCTTGTGCCAATCATGAGATTTCAAGCCATATAATTGCTCTACACCTCTTTTCTTGCTCTTTGTAAAGGCTCCCTTCAAACACCTCATGCATTGGCCAGTGGGAGTACAAATTGTAGTAATAGCGCGCTTCACCGCTACCATCTCTAGCTTTGATAATCTCCATGGTGCATGAGGTAAAAAAACATGCCCATTTGGTCTCTCTTGTGGCCAAGCTTCATGCATCCTCCCTGTGGTACGTAGATCCCCCCTTATGCCTATGGAATCTCGTGTCCCATTCAAATGCTCCCAAATGGTAGATGCAACATTCTTGAAGATATGCATGGGATCAAGCAGGTGATTGATCTTGAGGTGGGACCAATATGGTAAATGATAAAAGATGGAGTATATAAACAAAATAAAGTGTTAGCGGGCAATCTTTATTTCCAGCCAATATAGCACACAATAGTTACAAACCCTTACTGGCTCATGCCAAGTGGTGGAGTCGTCATGGAACCATCCCAAATTCTCATCCAATCTCCCACGGTGAGTGATTGTGGGAGGACTTCATTCCAAGGGGCAACCTATCTAGAATTATCATGTGGGAGAAATCGATGGTGATTCTCATAGATGACCTTATTCAATGCATCTGCCCATGAGGCAACTAGCGAAGGACCACAAACAGGATATGCATGGTAACCTGATGTAGTGAGACTTGAACAATAGATGCAATTAAGAGTTGAAGGTGGGTTTAGGGTGCCACATCCTTTGCCTATTCATAAATAGAAGTGCAATGCTTACCCGAACACTCGTCATAGCCTGGGAATTCATGCATCGTCCACATCAAGACTACTTTGTAGTTGAAGTCTCGTGACGAGGGAGGCCTGGTCACATCATGCACCTCGATACTCCTCCAAAGTATCTTTAGCTCGTCAATCAAAGGCTCCAAATAAACATCAGGATTTTTGACTTTATGTTTCCTTGGAATTAGAAGGGACAGCATAACATGTCCTTTCTTAATAGCCATAGAGGGTGGAAGATTATAATTCACCAATATCACTGGCCATAAACTGTAAGAGGTGCTTTTGAGACCAAATGGGTTCACACTGTCCATACCCAATCCAAGTCTCAAGCTCCTAGGTTCTTCCTTGAAGCTTGGCCATGTGTCTTAAATATGCTTCCACACAGGAGAGTCTGTAGGAGTTCTCCACTTGCCATCGATTGATCATTGGGAGCAATGCCATGACATGAGCTCTGCAATGGATTTGCACTTGAACATATGTTGGATGCAAGGGATTATGGGAAAATGTCGCAGAACCTTACGAGGCATGTCCAAAGTTTTGAGATCTGCTCTATATCTTGCCTCTCCACAAGTAGGGCACTCTCTTGCATCCTTATGTAGTCCACGAAACAAAACGCAATCGTTGACACATGCGTGGATGCACTTGTAATCTAATCCTCCAAGAGAGGTCACATGTTGCCTTGCCATATCTCTTGAGGTCGGTAATTTATTCTCCCTTGGAAGAATTTTACACAATAGCCTGCACGTGAAGACCATAAATGAGGAAAAGCATTCGAGTAATTAACCCACTAGCATAATTCACCATGTTTGCAAAATAGACTTTAAAGCTTACTTGAGTAATGCATTCAAACTTGCATTGCTCCATCCATAGATGGTTTGCAAGTTTAGTAACTCAAGGGAGGCACGTAGAATAGAGAATGTGCACCCCTCAAACAGTGGAGTTGATGCTGCAGTAAAAAGATCATCCTGCTCCATGCTATCATCCCTCCCTTGATGGACATATAAATCCCGCACCATATCATCAAACACCTCCTCCTCCACGGCTTCATGAGGTAATGGTGGAGGGCTACTATCACCATCACTCCATGCATCCGTAATGGTCCCTCCTGAAGATCCCACCTCATATCACCGACGCCTCGCCTCCTTGCGGCGAGCATAGGGCAACATATGCGGGTGTGGCACTGCATCCTGTATCAAATTAAAACGGGATCATAACTCAAACATATGAACACCCATAGGTATATCAATCAACCTTAACTCTTTAACACTTACCATGTTTATGGTCACATCCCATTCTCCATACTTTGAGATGTGATTGAGTGTAATCCTGCATGCATGATACATGTTTCCTCGACATCGATCACACATACATTTGATTTTTTGCTCCAACCACATTTCACAATGGTGGATATGGAGGGATTCATCCTCACTGGAGCTACTTGTTGAAGATGAAGACATCCTACAAACAAACAACCCAAAAAATTTTGCTTTTCTTCAAATATTTAATTTTAAACTCTGTGGCGCGTCTAAAGGCGCGTCTAAAACCGTGTTTGTTTGTTTTGTGGTGTGCATCTACAAGTGCGTCTAAAATTGCATCTGTTGTTCTATGGTGCACATCTAAAACCACATCTGCTCTATGGATTTAGATGCATGTATAGACGCGCCTATAGATGCGGCTTTTAAATATCCTTTAAGCGCGCTCGCTTTGCTTTTCTTCACATTACTTATACTTCGCGCGGCTTGCTTGCTTTGCTATTTGTAGATCCACAGTTTTGATGCTTAAGAGGAAGGCACCCACAATTACTTCCAAACTTATACTTAAGAGGAAGGCACCCACACTTACTTCCAAGCTTAAAGGAGAAGAGGGTGAACAAGGAAGAGAAGCAACTTTGAAAAAGGAGAAGAACCTTCCAGACCTCTATCCAAGATAAGTCTTTTTGCAGTTGATCTTTTTTGGAAGTTTTCTCTCTTCGTCTATATACGCGTCTATCTGTTCGAGAAGCATTTATTTGTGTGTCTATAAACGTGTCTATAAGATCGTTTATAAACGCATCTATACACATGTTTAACAATGCGTCTGTCTATTTTTAAAATTTTTTAGCAGAGCATCTATTTATGCATCTAGATGTGCGTCTATACACACGTCTGTCTACTATATAGACGCGTTGTTAGATGCGGATCTCAAGACATAGAAATAGACACACAAATACATGCACTGGTAAGTTTTTTTTTAATTTCAGTAAACGTGTCTGTGTGCACGTCTGTGGGTTCTTTGTCTTGTTGTGAAATCACTCGTTATAAAATACACAACATAATCAAACCATTATGGAGGTAGTCCATGATGTGAGAACTTGAGGGTGAGAGAGAGCTTTACACCACCATAGATATATTCTAGTGAGTGAGCCTAACTAGAACATATTCCCATGTGTTTGTGGTGAGCCAAATTCATATTCCAATGTCAATAACATCCTCTTCATAGATACAATGTCAATAACATCCTCTCCATGTATACAAACGATTGATATGTGAGGCTCAAGAACCTCCCCAAGGATATGAGAGCATCCTCCCCCTATATACGATAGATGTAAAGTCGTTGCACATATATGCACATGTTTTTCATGAAGCTTTGAAGTTCCTATCATGACCAAGGTACCCAACATCATAGGCATCACTTGACCAACTATTTCCCCCTCATTTTCAACACATAGATAGATATTTTGAGACCTATTCAAATTAGACCTCGAAAAATTTATCATCTACATTGCCAAGAACCCTACATCCTTTTATTTGATTGCTTGTTTGCAATTTATGTTTAAACTAACTATCCATTCCATTGAAGTATGAGGATGTGAATGAAGATGCCATCAAATATCTTTTTGTGATGGGATAAAATGAGTTCATGTTATGTGAACATCATTCTTCAAGAAATTTTCTCATAGGATTCCTTCCTTTATGGAATGTTGAAATCATAGCAAGGAACAAATTTCATTGGGTCAAACATACACATGTATCAAGAGGTTGGCATCAAATTGAGTCAGATATAATTAAGTTTTTCTTATGTGCTTAATTTTAACTTGGTCTTCATTCTCATTGGTAATTGCATGCATGGAAAGAGAAACAACATAATCAAACCACTCGTTATGAAATACACAACATAATCAAACCACTATGGAGGTAGTGCATGATGTGAGAACTTGATGGTGAGAGAGAGCTTTACACCACCACATATATATTCTAGTGAGTGACCCTAACTAGAATGTATTCCCATGTGTTTGTGGTGGCCGAATTCATATTCCAATGTCAATAACATCCTCTCCATAGATGCAATGTCAATAACATCCTCTCCATGTATACAAACAATTGATATGTGAGGGTGAAAAATCTCCCCAAGAATACGAGAGCATCCTCCCCCTGTATACGATGGATGTAAAGTCATTGAACATATATGCACATGTTTTCATGAAGCTTTGCAGTTCCTATCATGAACAAAGTACCCAACATATGGCATCACTTGGCCAACTATTTCCCCCTCATTTTCAACACATAATTAGATATTTTGAGACCTATTCAAATTAGACTTCAAAAAATTTATTATCTACATTGCCAAGAACCCTACATCCTTTTATTTGATTGCTTGTTTGCAATTTATGTTTACACACTCAAGCAGACCCATTTGGTAGTAAAGTTAGCAGATGGGGGAAGAACCGAACCCCTGGGAGTGCTGACTAGAAGTATGAGGATGTGAATGAAGATGCCATCAGATATCTTTTTGTGATGGGATAAAATGAGTTCATGTTATGTGAACATCATTCTTCAAGGAACAAATTATGTTGGGTCAAACATACACATGTATCAAGAAGTTGGCATCAAATTATGTTTGGGTTTTTGTCCAGGAGAAGAAGACAATAGACAATGGCAAGAACCAAAGCAACAGCCAGAAAGCAAAAGAAGGGACTTGGCACTACAGGGGCTGTGACAACTCCATCTAGATCAAAATCCTCAAAGAAGAGGAAGCTTGTGCACATGCTAGCAAGGAACATGAAGAAGAGAGTGAGCCAAAGCAAATATGTCTTGATGGAGAACAAGAAGGCTCAGAAAGCCATAGGGTATGCAGTACCCATGCCACCATTCCAGAGGCTTGTGAGGGCAATATCCATCAACTGGCATGTGGACTTTAGATGGCAAAGGACTGCACTGCTTACTCTCCAAGAAGCTGCTAAAGAGTGGCTTATAGAGTTTTTCATGGACACCATGATGGCAGCAGCACATGCACACAGGGTCACTATCATGAAAAAATACATCCAAACACTTGTAAGGGTCAGGTATAAATATGACAAGATCCTTAATGCAGAGGATTGGGATGATCTAAATATGAGAGATATCCTATTGATACCTCTAGCCAAGAAACCTAAAGAGGATGCACATTACAAATATTTTGGACTCAAAAAGGGGCCCTTTGGAGAATTACTAAAATATTAGAGGCTTGGATAAGGGAATATGGTATCCATGAAGGAGCTTATGCCATGTGGACTTCTCTGTAACAGAGGCTCCCCAAATTTAGGAGAAATTTTAGTTTTTTTTCAAAATACCCCAAAAAACATCATTGGTGGTTCACAGTAAAAAATTATCTTTGGTAGGCCTGCCCTGACCATGTCAAGCCTCCTTGTTTTCCTCCTAGGGCAAATTATCCCCTAGCTAGAACTATGCTCACGTTTTCCATTTGGTTCAACCATTTGGCCCAAACTTTGACTTCCTAACCAGCTCTCCCCCTATTCTCTCTCTTCCAAAACATTTCAAACATTCATTCCCGCCACTTTCTAGCATCTAGTTTCAAAATATCTTCTTTCCACTCCTGCTTAGTCATTCTCCCTCCTCTTTGCTCATGTTTTTCTTCCACATTTGAAAATCTCTCAGAGAAACTTCTGTCCAAGCTTTGTTCATCCCTCTTCTCTTCCATTCATTCTCTACTTATTTCACTCTCTTAGAAACCAAAGTTACGACCTAAATCTGCTTGGAAGGAGTGAGAAAAATGGGTGTTCTCTCATTGTTTATTCTTTCCTCACCTTTTTGGAGTATAGAGAGTCACCTCCAAAAGTTGCGACCTAAAACTGCTTGGAAGGAGTGAGAAAAGAGGGTGTTCTATCATTTTCTACTCTTTCTCTACCTCGGGGGTGTCACTATGTATAAACCCTCTATATCACGTGCGTTCAAGGCCTATATTTAAAGTCCCTTATCTATAAAACATTTCTTTAATAAAATGTACTCCTTTTCTATACAAATCTGTAAATTTTTTTCAAAACTATTTTAAATAGTCCCTTATGTATATTTATTTCTGTAAATTTTAGAAATAAAAAAAATCCTTCTGTTGAACTCACGTGATAGGGTTACATATGATGAGTGACCCCCCCGAGTTCTCTACCTTTTTGGAGTATATAGAGTCAACTCCAGAAGAAGGAACACATACTTTCTAGGTAATGAAGTGATTTTGCCTTGAAAGTTTTGTTTGTATTAAGTAGATACGTTTTTGTATCACACTTCATCTATATGTTTGTTACAAGAGATAGGGAAGAGGGAGATATTGAGGTAGATGATATGTAAAACTACAAGATGATTTTTGACATTTTTTTCTTCACTGGTATAGAAGGGATAGATAGAGGAAGGGAAAGAGAGAGAGAGAGAGAGAGAGAGAGAGAGAGAAACAGAGAGAGAGAGAGAGAGAGAGAGAGAGAGAGATAGAGAGAGAGAGAGAGAGACAGAGAGAGAGAGATTATTTCAAACTGCTATGTTGTTTTCTATTGGAAGGGAAGAGTGACGGAGAGAGAAACATAAAATAGTCATTTTTTTCTTCATTAGTATAGGAGGGATAGATAGATATATATATATATATATATATAGAGAGAGAGAGAGAGAGAGAGTTGCCAAGCAAGAGAAAGAGAGGGATAGAGAAAGAGAGAATAGAAGACATAAATTTGGAAGGTCTTTGGAGGTAGAAAGAGATAATTTTAATCATATGGTACAGGGGCAGAAACTATGGAAGTAGAAAATAATAGATATAGAAGTAGTTTACAGTCTGTTGTATTGAAGAATGCTAAGGATGAGCATGGGGAATGAATTCCTTAGCTCTATAGGAAATATTCTTGGATCACAATGCAACCCACTAATCATGGGTGCTACAGAGTGGATTGAAAGGATGCAATGGGCACCTACAAACATTGGAAGGGAAGGATCTTAGATTTTGAAATTTCTCCTAGCAGTAACACAGTGACACAGGTATATATACAGCATTTCTTTACCCATGCAAACAAATATGTGCATCCGAATGCAAGACATCCATATTGTAGGCCCAATTGTAAGTTTTTCAAAGTGTACTATGTAAAGAATGAGGGAGAGAGATAGGAGACTCAAGTTCAGCTTTCTTCACAACACACAAAAGAGAGAGGACACAAGGTTGGAGGGTGAAGCTTTTCTTCACTTTTGCACACAACAACAATACAATAGAAGAGGGAAATACCCTATATGTCAAACCTAGAATACGTGGTTCATATGTGAACCCAAACCAAAAACATACGTGGTAGTCTAACTACACCACGAGTACAACTAACATAGGCGGTGACATAAATGATAGTCATCCAGGAGATATGTCGGGGATAGAGCTTGATATCTCAACACTCCCCCTCAAGCTCAAATCCATCTCACGTACACCAAGCAAGCTCCTAAATCTGCGAAGCTTCTCGGTACCCAATGCCTTCGTAAAAATATCAGCCACCTGCTCCTCAGTGCTGACATAGACAAGATCAATCTCACCAGCTAGAACCTTCTCTCTCACAAAGTGATAATGCACCTCAATGTGCTTCGTTCTAGCATGATAAACTAGGTTATTAGCAAGCATGATGCTGCTAATGTTGTCACAATGAATGACAACTACTGCATGAATTGACTGTCCCATATCTGCAAGTAGCTTCCGTAACCAAGCTACCTCACATGCAGCCATTGCTGCACCCTTGTACTCAGCCTCTGTGCTCGACAAGGCAACTGTTGGCTGCTTCTTGCTGCTCCAACTGATGGCACCACTCCCAAGGGAAAACATAAAACCACTAGTAGATCCCCTGTCTGAGACACTACCAGCCCAGTCAGCATCTGTGTATCCATGTACCTGTAATGCACACCCAGCTTCATAAAACAGTCCATAATGCAATGTGGACTTCACATACCGCAGTATGCGCCTAGCCGCATCCAAATGTGGCTTCCTCGGTGCCTGCATAAACTGACTCACCAGCCCCACAGCATAGCTCAAATCTGGTCTGGTTATAGTCATGTAAATCAAGCTACCTACTATGCACCTGTACATAGTAATATCTTCAAGAAGCTCACCTGACTCTGCATTGAGCTTCACATTCTGCTCCAATGGAACAGAGATAGGCTTACAGCTTGTCATCCCATATTTGGACAGCATGTCCAAACCGTATTTCCTTTGCAATAGCCATATCCCACTCGGGGATCTAATAACCTCAATGCCCAAGAAGTAACGCAGCTCTCCCAAATCCTTCATCTCAAATTTCTGCTTCAACAGCAGCTTCACTTCATTAATGTCTGCATCACTATCACCTGTAATAATCAATTCATCAACATAGATGACTATAAGCACAATCCCTCTGTTTGTCCTTTTCACATAAAGTGAAAAATCTGAATTGGAAATCTGAAATCCATTAGTGACAAGATATTGCCCTATCTTGTCTGACCATGCCCTCGGCGCCTGTTTTAAGCCATACAAGGCTTTGCGCAACCTGCATACAAAATTGGGGTGTGCATTATCCTCATAACCTTCTGGCTGCATCATATAAACCTCTTCCTGCAAATCACCATGCAAGAAGGCATTTTTCACATCCATCTGATGCAAAGACCATCCCTTTGCAGCAGCCATAGCAATTACTGCTCTCACGGTTGCCATCCTTGCAACTGGGCTGAAAGTTTCCTCATAGTCAATTCCATATGTCTGCGCAAAACCTTTGGCAACCAATCTTGCCTTGTACCTGCTAACAGACCCATCAGCATTGTGCTTTACTTTGTAAACCCACTTGCAGCCAATAGCCTTCTTATCATGAGGCAAAGGCATCAAATCCCAAGTGTGGTTTGCATCCAAGGCAGCCATCTCTTCATCCATAGCTGCTTCCCAATTTTTATGCCCTGCTGCATCCTCAAAACATGTGGGCTCTGGCTCCTCTAGAACCTTGACCATATAAGCATAGTGATGTGCTGTATACCCATCATATCTCAGCCTATCAACTGGATACTTAATACGAGTGGACCTCCATACAACTGGATCAGTTGAAGGAGTCTTTAAATCATGCCTGCTTTTCCTTGCACCAGTTGTAACAACAGAAGGAATCCCAAGTTCCTCATCAAGGCTCATTTCAGAGCCACTTGACTCTCCATCAACATGAGAGCTACCAGCAGACACATCAAACACTGGAGCATGGTCCACTTTTTCTTTTCCCTTATGTGATACCTGCACAACACTATCAGGACTGCCATGTGACGATTCACTAGATCTCAATCTCCCTGTCCATGCATTAGATCCACTAGTAGAGGACTCTCTGGGTCCACTCAAGGCTTGAGATTGCTGCTCTGCATTTATTGCAGCATTCCCATTTCCTGCATCTGCATCTCCTACCATAACAGTTGGTGCATACCAGCTGCTCATTTCATCAAAAACAACATCTCTGCTCACTTGCATTTTGCGGGTGGAAGGGTTATAACAGCGATACCCTTTCTGGTGCTGAGCATATCCAATAAAGATGCATTTTTCTGCCTTTGGATCCAGCTTTGTTCTCTTCTCATCAGGAACATGAACATAAGCTATGCAACCAAATACCTTCAAGTGAGAAATATCTGGTTTTTGGCCTGTATACATTTCTTCAGGCGTCATGCCATGGACAGCTGCAGTGGGGGTTCTGTTCATAATATAAACAGCAGTTGCTACTGCTTCAGCCCAAAAATAATCAGGCATGTTTTTCTCATTTAGGATCGCCCGTCCTACTTCTGCAATATGCCTGTTCTTCCTTTCTGCAACCCCATTCTGCTGAGGGGTAGACCTGCATGAGTACTTCCTTTGAATTCCCTGTTCTTTCAGATATTCACAAAATTCTTCTGAAAAGTACTCTCCCCCTCCATCAGATCTTAGCACTTTAATATGCACACCTTTCTCTTTTTCAACCATGGCCTTAAAAGCCTTGAAATGGCTGAACACTTCACTTTTGTGCTTCATAAAATAAATCCACACCTTCCTAGTGTAGTCATCAATAAACGTCACATAATAATGGCATCCACCAATAGAAGCAGCTTTGGTTGTCCAAACATCTGAATGGATCACTTCCAAAGGTCTTCTGCTCACCTTAGCATTTTTGGGAAATGCATGTCTGGCCTGCTTACCCATTTGGCATGCTTCACATACCTTTTGCATTCCCTCAACTCTGAATTTAGGCAAACCTGCAACAATGTTTTTCGTTTGCATAGATTTCAGCCTTTGTATATTCACATGCCCAATGCGCTTGTGCCATATCTCAATATCTGCAATGACACCTCTCCCATGCGCAAACATAGCAGCTTTTACCTCAGGCATATCAACATCCAAGGTGAACATTCTGCCATTTTTATTGCCTTTCGCAACCAAGCGGCACTTATTTTTCAAGTCCTCAACGAAACATCCATCAGGATTAAATCTAACCTGTAGACCTTGCTCAACCATCTGGCCAACTGAAACCAGGTTCTTAGTGATTTTTGGGACATGAAGTACATCTGCCAAGTACTTCGTTTTGCCATCCTGCATAGCCAATGGCACTTTACCAACCTGCGTAATTGGGTGCGCAGTATCATCACCTGTTTCAACATAACCTGGCTTATCCAAATTTCTAACATCATGAAACCACTCACCATGACTGGTCATGTGGTTAGAGGCACCTGAATCAACATACCAAACATCATTGCAAGCTGCAGCATCTCCTGACATGGAGTTAACCATATGCTGCATCACAAAAAGGTGCTCATTTCTGTCGTCACCATGCCCACTTGACGATGCATAGTTGCTTTGCTGCAACTTCCCACTTTTGATGTCATTCTGCTTTTTATAGCATGTATTCTCCTTGTGTCCAGGCTTTCCACAATAATAGCATTCTGTGCTACTATTTACTTGCTGGTTCCTTTGCCATGAACCACGGACTCTTTGGCTCCCCCTGCCTCTAGAACTACCACGTCCTCCTCCATAGGACTAGTTTTCCTGTTGTTGCTGCTGATTCTGATTTCCTGCACGACCACCAAAGCAGCCTCTTCCTCTACCCCTGCCTCTACGTGTATTCGAGTAGAAAGCAGTCTCTTGAGAAGTTGAGGTGGCTGAACCACCATTCCTTTGCTCTTCACTCAGCAAGAGAGCAATAAGTTCCTGAAAATCAGGAAATGTTTCACGGACTCCAATGGATGTCCGAAACTATGCATAATCTTTCCCAAGACCATTCAAGGTCACGGACACTAAGTCCTCATCATCAACAGGTGCTCCAATGGAGGCAAGAGAATCTGCAAGGCCTTTCACCTTCAAGGAATACTCATTTATATTCAGATTTTTCCTTTGCACATTGTGCAACTCCTGCTTTAGCTGCATCTTTCGTGCTTTGGTATTTGTGCTATACAGCTTCACCAATGTATCCCATGCTTCCTTAGGCGTCTCTACATCCTGTATATGCACAATCATAGAATCTGAAATGCTAACAGACAGCCAATACAAGCATTTTCTGGCTTTTTCATGCCATTCTTTAAAGGCCTTCAATTCAGTAGGAGTGGGAGCAGTACCCAAAACTGGTTCTGCAGTTTCACCACTGATGTAATCCCAAACTCCCTTTCCCATAAGGAAGTTTGTCATCCTGAACTTCCATGCTTGGAAGTTGTTCTTGTCAAGCTTCTCAGCTTCTCACTGACAATGGTAGACAGATTCTCAGACATTTTACAAATCACGAATTGCAACAGCAACCTGTAAACACAACAAATGCCTCACAAGGGCAAATAGCAAAACTTCTGCGAAAAGCCTCACAGGGGCAGATCTGCAACACTGACGAAAGTGGTATTTCACCACACAGTCACTTCCTCGTGACGATTTTGCATCAACAGGCAACAGGCATGAATCTGCAACTCCCAATATCTCTGCACATAGACATACGATGCAATTTCTGTGGCACCTTTCCACCGACTAGCCGCGCGGTGGTCGCACAGCAAAAACAGGGCCTTTTTCTGAGTGCCTGCGAAGAACTTGCGCCTTCAAAACGGGCCCCGAAACGGCCTCAAATCAACAAAATAAAGTCACCAAGGGCTTTGCCCTGTCCTGCAGCATATACTGCGCTCTCGCCACACCGCGAAGGGCCTCTCAATCTGAAACAGTGCACTCCTGCACTTCTGGCTGTGCTACCTGTAGAGATTTGCTCCCAAACTCGAAATAGGAAAGCAACACTGGTCCTCTTACCAGGACACCACAAACTTGGCTTGCTTTCTTGAGCTCCTTACCTCGAACAAGGCTCTGATACCATGTAAAGAATGAGGGAGAGAGATAGGAGACTCAAGTTCAGCTTTCTTCACAACACACAAAAGAGAGAGGACACAAGGTTGGAGGGTGAAGCTTTTCTTCACTTTTGCACACAACAACAATACAATAGAAGAGGGAAATACCCTATATGTCAAACCTAGAATACGTGGTTCATATGTGAACCCAAACCAAAAACATACGTGGTAGTCTAACTATAGCACGAGTACAACTAACATAGGCGGTGACATAAATGATAGTCATCCAGGAGATATGTCGGGGATAGAGCTTGATATCTCAACATACTAGTACTTAATTTTCTTTTTAGAGTATTTGCATTTATTTGGGGACTTTTACACAACTATCTTATGCCTTGTATTTGTTTTACAGACTTATATCCATCTACTTACAAAGAGTGGAAGCCTGCAGCATGCGTAATTGGGGTGTTGCATGTCCTCCATGTTGAGATAAGTAGTCTTCAGTATGAAGGTCACACACCATCAGAATTAAAAAATGATAGGATTTTCTTCTATGACTTAATGTTCATTGTGCTAGATGAAGGAGACAGTATGGTAGATTAGAATCTCTTCCATTGCCTTCTTTCAATAGTCTAGAATGGCCACTTCCAAGCATGGAGATAAGTGAATCATATAGAAATAGAATGTTTAATGATGTGAGAAATGCTATGAAGCCAACTACCGATGGAAGAAATGCTAGGTTGAGCTAGTTTCTTCCATTTCCATGCTTTGTTGATTTCTTTGCAAGTTATAGGCAATTAAGGAAAACAAAGCAAGAGCTTAGAAATGGACTGGCTATCTGAGCTATTTGAGAATGGATGGACAACAAGAACATGTCATGCTGAAGATTTAGTACAATGTCGATTGAATACTTCAGATGTGACATTTTGGTGAGCAAATCTTATAATTCTTATCTTAAATTACTCGGCGTAGCAGAACAGAAATTGAGCAAAGAATAGAGAGTACACAGCAAACTGGAGAGGAACAAAATTTTCCTTCAATACTAATGTAGTACAGATGATGGCTCCATCCACTAGTGCACTCCCACAGTGGAGCTTAGATGGTGATCTAGACAGATACTAGGTGAAGAGCTACTAGCTCGAAGACCGTGTAAGCCAAATCCCTCGAGAGTTGCCTCGTCGTCATCACCATTCACCTCTGCTAATGGGACATTCGAGCTTGCACCCTAAGAGTGAAACCATATTAATTGGAATTAGATTGGAACTTAAAGGATAAAACAATTTAAAAAGTGAGATTAGAAGTAGAAATAGACTTATACCGTATGAGCAGTGTGACATGAAGTTGGGGGTAATAAACTTCATGCACCTCTTCACTTCCTGCTGCTTTCGAACTGACTGACAAAGATATTTATCATTGAGAATGGGAAATAAAAAAGAAGCTTTTATGCCATGATACCACACCATACTTTCCTCCCTCAGATGAGAATGAAGATGGTAACATCCCAAGTGATGTTGTAATCAAGCATAGGGAGAAGGAAAGGATCAGCAGAGGCCATAATCTTAGCGAGCGGGTCTACACCAAAGAGAAGAGCGATACATTGTTGAAAGAAGATCTTGCGGCTCAACATGACATGAACTGATACATATCGAGGACTTTGAAGGGGCTGATTGGGTCGGATCGGTAGATTTCGAGGAAACATTGCACCTCCTTCATAGACACCTTTACACAGCTCAAAACACTCTACAAACTGTCATTAGACACATAGATCTATAACTTTTAGTAGACACATGATATCAGAGATTCAAACACAGAAAGAGATGTGCCTTGAGATGGGCTTCATGCTGATATAAGTTTCATTGAAAACAGATAGGCGGTTGAAGAGATATGGACAGTTTATTGGAAGGGAGTAAAAACTGTCATGAAAATAGATTATCAAACACAGAGACTCATAACATTTTGCAGCAATATTTGATTCAAGATCTAAGCACATAGAGACATGCGGTTAAAGACAGCTTCACACTGATATATGTTTCGTAAGAAACAGAGAAGCGACCAAAAAGTTATGGATAGTTTACTAGACAGGGGTAAAAACTATCATGAAAACAGACTATCAGACACAGAGAATCATAACTTTTTGCAATAGTATTTGATTTAAGATCTTATTACATAGAAAAATGTGCCTTAAAGAGAGCTTCGTGCTGATATAAATTTCATTAAAATCAGACTATCAAGTAGAAAGTTATAAGTAAAAAACTAACAGGGGGTCAAACTGTCATGAAAATTGCCCTCCACCCATGCTAATTTCGCCTGAGCAGGATGCTCCCTCAAGACTCAACCTTCATCAACGATCCACCCCTCAAAGATTTTGCCTAGAAGAGGGGAAGAATTTTGCATGGTGGCTCGGCAAACAGATAGACCATGTGTGCACAGTGAGCGGCCGAATAGAAAGAACTTTTAAGGCTTTGAAAGAAAGAAAAGGGAAGAGACACTCAAGAGAGAGAACCTAAAGTGACCCTCATTACCAATAGAGTGAGAATCCACTCCAATGCAACTCAAAACACTACAAACACAAGGGATAAGAAGAGGTTTCATACATACAAGAGGGAGCGAAAGCTCCAAGACTACTCATAGAGACAGAATAAACTAGAGACTGAAGAGTCTACATAAGAGAATATCTACAAGAGGGAGAGAAGGCTCATGGAAGAGGCTTGAGGAGACTAGAGCTACAGTAACATGAGGCCTAATGGTGGAAGATATTGATGAACAAGGGAGACGAGGGCTCCTTTTATAGAGATTTTGTCACCCTCCTTCACCCATTTACAATTGCTGCATGTAGATTCCTTTCCCCATCAATCACATAAGCCCGTATGTCACCATTCATGTCCTTTTTGGCTACTCTTGCCATGTGTCCCATCACAAGATGCTCAAGACTCTTAAAATATTGAGAAAGTCAAGAGTCTCCCCACATGGAGCCCATAGGGACCCTCTCTTTTCCACATGTCCACATCCTCCTTATTCCACATAGGAATTCTAGAAGGATTCCTCTTGACTTCACACTCCTCCACATGCCTTCCACACGCTTGGCATGTGGCCCCTCTTATATTATTGGAATAAATGGACATGAGCCCACCTCTTTATATGACTCACTTTTCCTCTTTTCTAAAAATCCCTTAATATCCCATACACAAATAACTCTCACCCCATACCAAGGTATTTATAATTCATACCTTTGGTATTTACAATGATCCATTCCACTCATCCTCTCAATCCCATAAAATATCTTAGAAAATAAAAATAAGTGAGAGTCGCTAGGCTATCACTTGATACTCAAACTCTTATCAAACATAGAGAAAAACAATACCAATGCCAAATTAAAAATATCAATTTTTGGCGTCACATCTTTCCCCCCCCAGCAGATCCTCTCTTATAGCAGAGAGGGTCTGCTGGCCCTCAAGGTGGTCGAGCATAGAAGAATTTAAGGCGATACTCATTCAATTTGGGTATCACCATGTCGCCAACATCCTCAAACTGATAGGTTCCATTGGTGACATTCATATACATCCTTATGGAGACGTGGCCAAAAGTAAGCAATCTCAGCTTCTGTTGTGGATTTAACCCTCGAGGAAGCATGACTTCTTCCACATATTGCTGAACATCTTGTAATTTTGGCCATCCCCAGTGTCTACCCAAGAAACCACCCCCCGGTCTAGTACTACAATGGCTTTAGCTAACTCATCTACTCTTTGATTTTCTTTTCTGTTTATATGAACAAACTTGCAAAAATCCAACCGACTACATTGTGCCATAGCCTTTTGATTAAGCTCCTTCAAATGAGGACTTCTTGTCTTGTAATGCCCTTGCATTTGCTTTATAATAAGCTGATAATATCCTCTTACTTCTAATTCTTTAACTTGACTTTGAAGACAAACCTCCAAACCAAGAATCAAAGCATTATACTCAACTGCATTGTTAGTTGTGATACCTGGAAGCTCTTGTCCTCTTGCCCACACCTCTTGACCTTCAGAATTCATCAAGACTATCCCCCCGGCTTCTTGTTGGGGTGAAGGACTAAAAGCCCCATCAAAATACAAAACAAGAGCTGTTGGTGGTGTATCCATTTCATCTTTAATGTTCTCCTTACATTTATTTTCTTCTCCTAGATCCTCCCGTCCTGTGAGCAAATCTGCCATGGTGGACCTAGTGGTATTTTTAGTGACAAAAGAGAAAGAGAACTCTTGAAGCTCTGACAACCATTTTGCAAATCTCCCCCCAAGATTAGGCTTGCAAACTAGATATGCTAATATAGACTGAGAGGTATGGAAGAAAAATGGTCAAGGTAATAAATAGGAGCGAAACTTTCTGACTAAAAACACCAAAGAGAGAGCCTGCTACTCCATTTCTTCATACCTTGTTTCCACCTCTGTAAGTTGTCGGCTGGCATAGTAGATGGGTGGCATTCTACCTGCCTCTCCTTTTTGTAGCAATATAGCACCAACTGAATGCAAAGATACACTTGGATTTACATAAAAGTCTTGAGACCAATCAAGGGGCTTCAATATTGGGCCCTTACTCATGGCCTCCTTAAGTTGCTGAAAAGACTCTTGTTGCTCCACACCCCATTGGAAAGAAACTCCTTTTCTTGTCAACAAGTTCATGGGATGCACTATCTCTGTGAAATCATCACAAAAGCATTGATAATACTTGCTCTTTCCTAGAATTTTGTGAACACCAATGACACTCTCAGGAGTTGGAAATGCCATGATGGCTTGAACCTTGTCAGGTTCCATTTGCATGCCTTCTTTAGACACAATATGCCCCAATAAGACTACTTTTGTTTAAGCCAAATGACACTTGCTAGGATTTAGACACCCTTTCGCTTCATCAATCCTAGCTAAGGCCATCTTTAACTTCTCCATGTGATCTATGTGCCGAGAATAAATCCAAAAACACCCTTATGAATTTTCCCAAGTAAGGCTCGAGCACTTGACTCATGAACCTTTGAAATGTAGCTGGTGCATTGGTCAACCCAAAAGGCATCACTCTGTAAGCAAAAACTCCCCAAGGTGTGACAAATGATGTTTTCTTTTGATCTTCCTCCTGAATACGACTTTGAAAGTACCCAGAATACCCATCATATACAAAATACATCTCATGCCCTGCTACTTGGTCTAGTATTTCATCTTGGAATGGCAAAGGAAAATGATCCCTCTTAGTGCATGCATTAAAAGGACGAAAGTCCACACAAACCCGCCACTTATTTCCTTTCTTTGTTGTGACAACTACAGGAGATATCCATTTTGAATCATCAATAGGAAAGTTGAATCCCGCCTCAAGTAGTTGTGTTACCTCTTTCTTTAGTGCCTCAGCTTGGATCACACCCAATCGCCTTGAGCATTGCACAACTGGCTTGCTTTTTGGCTTCAACTCAATCTTATGCTCCACAAGAGAGACTGGTCAAACCTGTGAATAGCTTATTGCAAAGAGACATGGAAAATCATCTAACCTATGCAAGTACTAGAGCTTCTCACTACTTGATAAAGAATCACCAAGAATCTCTTCATTGTGTTGGCATCGTTTAGTGTGCTCCACATCCTCCACATGAAGTGTCTCTACAGGATCTTCTTGTACCATGACCTTGTTCCCTCCTGACTCATCCTGATCAGCACCAAGACAAAGACCAAAGGCCAGTCCTTCCACCTCACCCTTTGAGCTGGACTCCTTGGAGCTACACCTTGTCTCTTCTTCTTCATCAGTTAAGTCAGAGCTTGAACTCTCTGATGTTGAAGACTCCTCCTTGACAACTTCCTTTTTGTGGCTTCTCATGTTGTAGTGCACCTTCTTATCATTTCCCTACAAAATCAATTCTCTAGTATCCCACTTTTGAACAGCCTTCACCTTGCATAGCCAAGGCCTTCCCAAAATCAATGGATAGGCACGTGCATCTTGCTTGGTAGGGATCACTTGAAAAGTAGTCGGCACAGAAATTCCACATACATCCACTTCTAGATTCTTCACAACTCCCAGGTCTTAGCCCTAGTGTTGTCAGCCAATTTCATGTGATAAGGAGAGGTAGTACTAGAGTATTTCAAATCAGCATCTATCATGGTCTTATCAGTTATGACATTAATCGATGCACCTCCATCAATGTAAACATTAGAAATCACTTGACCATCAATGATCAAATCAACCATAGGTACATCATCACCAACATCTATATCTACCTTTTGAATAATAGGAATGGAGCTTTTCTTCTTTTTCTTCTTTGACACTCTTGTGCTTGCTAGCTTTCCCCATTCCTTCCATAGTTTTGGATACAAAGCAAGTAATTGACCAAAGGTGATATGAGCTTCCTTTTCTTTAAGGTTGGACAACAAGTCATAGCTTCCAATGCCTTGTCCTAAAGGAAAGTTTGACTGGCTAATTCTCCTTCTAGATGCCTTCTTTTTCTTACTATGGTGTTCCTCTTCCTGATGTTCCTCATCTACTTCTTTCTTGCTTTCTTCTTCTTCTTTTGCTTTACCACGCTCCCATTTAGCCATCATTACCTCTCTCTCCTCATCCCCTGAAGAAGCTTCTACAAGGATACTTGTTTTTCTTCTTTCTTTCTCAATCTAGGACACTCAGGGTGATAGTGACCTTTTTCATTACATTCATAGCAAGCCACTACTGTGTGTGGTTGCACTTTGAAAACAACTTTCCATAGTTGTCGATTGCTTGCCCGGGATCTCAAGACCCATGGTTCTTTCTTCAATTACCAGTTGAGACTGGTGGTGTGTGACTATTTCATCCACAATCGTGTTTGCACTTGTGGATATTTGACCACCCAAAATTGCTACCACCCTTTCCATTCCTGGACCCTTGCACTTTCCAATCTGTCTTTGAGAACTGCCTAGAAAATATTTACGCATACGAGTTCCTGAACCCATGTACTCTTCGTGGCAGATATTACATCTCCACTTTGTGGCAGTTATGAGCGTAACATAATCACAAGCTTTTGCAAGGTTTCACCCTCATTTCTCTCGAGCCATGTTCACATCTGTATGCTCTTACTAATAGATCAATAATGTGCAAAAGTTTTGAAAGAAAAATTATGAATTGCCACGTATAAAAAACATTTGTCCAATCTTGAACAATTTTATTTCACGAATATGTCTTGCATGGAACAATCATTTCATTCACTCTTATTATGCCAATGCTCAGTAAGTGCACTAGAACTCAAGATGTGGAGCAACCATCCAATCATGTTGCCCCCTCCCAACATAATTGATTATAAATGTTGTAATATACCTAGGGACCTAGGCATGGGATGGCAAATTGCCTTTTCCCACATCTCGCTCTTTCTCAAGGAAGCATCTATTTGCACTATGATCTTTCACGACATCATGCTCTATTCTATACACAAAGGTTGGTATTTCAGACATGCTAGTGCAGTAGCTAGCACTGCTTACATGCACATGGCAGCTCTTTCTCTCACACCCTCTACTTTCAAATCCCAACCATATGACACAATTATTCAAAAGATTTAAATGCATTCGTTCATGTTACAAGAAGTCTTAAATATGTGGACTCAAATAAATACGTAAGGAACTAGCAATTCATTGATTAACAATACCCATGGTCCAAATCAATGTCAAATTCCATTAGAATAGTTCCACATAGTAAATGTTTACTCATTTACATCTTGAGCTTATACACGGGTAACTCTACTCTCTGCATGGTTAATGCCTTGTTGGATGCTAGCAACAACGGATTCGACTCTTGGTCCCTCACATCTCTTTATTAGCTTTTCTTCATCGCCAATCAAATGTTTTCTTATTCTCATGGCTGATCCTATGAAGACTTGGTTGCAAAAGTTGCACTTCCGCTTTTGATGCCCTAACATTGTAACAAAATCCTGTGATTTTGCAACATTTTGGCCTCTTCCATGAGTCTCATTTTGTGGTTGATGTTGGACTACCCTATCTTCTCTGTCCATCATGATTGCTATACATGTAAAAGAGAAAAACCATCTCAGTTCATTAATATGTTTTCAGAAAATCAAGACAATGTCACTAACATGTCATCAGAAAACAATGTAATTTTGCTAGACCTCAAGAGAGAGCAACCATCGAATCATGTTGCCCCCTCTTGACATAACTAGATGGTTATAGACGTGGTAATCTGCCTATAGAAATAGGCGTGGGATGGCAAGTTTCCTTTTCCCATGTCCTGCTATTTCTTGAGTAAGAATCTATCTGCACTATGATCATTCACAATGTCATGCTATGTATTGAAATGTTGGTATTTCATACACACTAGTGTAGTAGCTAGCAATACCTACATGTGCAATTATCAAGACTCTTTGTTTGAATCTATGAAGTAGGATGGTCCCTAGGTTAGACATATCTAACGTAAGTTTAGATACATATAATACATATATAAGATCAACTAATTATTTTGATAAGATAGTATTACTCTCTGCACATAAATGCATAGTATAGAATGCCACAAATTTCATCTTACAGCTAAACTAGTATAATTCGCAACATTATCTAGGATGTAATTTGCAGGTTGATACAAGCTGGCGATTGTGAGCTTCACAACTGGCTAGAGTTTCAAGGGGTTGTTATCAGCTGGCAAATGCGAGCCACAACCAACCGAAGCCAAGTATTTTTATCTTCCTAGTAAGTATATATAAACTATAATATATCATTTACAATTTCACATCCATGTGCGAGTAGTTACCGGCTAGCATATGTGAACCACCCATTGGCACATGGTTCAAAGATATTCTGTATCGATGTGCGAGTAGTTACAAGTCGGCATATGCGGACTCTCCACTGGCAGGTAGATACTTACATTCAATATCATCTATATTTTTTACTAGTTTTTTGTAACCTATATAGCTAATAACTATTAAACAAAGGAGGGATTCATCCTCACTGGAGCCACTTGTTGAAGATGAAGACATCCTATAGATAAACAACCCAAAACATGTGTTCTTGCATGAGTTGTAACTGTCAAAACTCTACGTAGCGTCTAAAAGCGCATCTAACACCGTGTTTGTACTGTGGAACGTGTTGTGATGCCAAAAATTGATATTTTTAATTTGGCATTAGTATTGTTTTTCTCTATGTTTGATAAGAGTTTGAGTATCAAATGATAGCCTAGCGGCTCTAACTTATTTCTATTTTCTAAGATATTGTATGGGATTGAGAGGATGAGTGGAATGGATCATTGTAAATACCATAGATGTGAACTATAAATACCTTGGTATGGGGTGAGAGTTATTTGTGTATGGGATATTATGGGATTCTTAGAAAATAGGAAGAGTGAGTCATATAAAGAGGTGGGCTCATGTCCATGTGTTCTAATAATATAAGAGAGGCCACATGCCAAGTGTGTGGAAGGCATGTGGAGGAGTGTGGAGTCTAGGAATCCTTCTAGAATTCCTATGTGGAATAAGGTGGATGTGGACATATGGAAAAGAGAGGGTCCCTATGGGCTCCATGTGGAGAGACTCTTGACTTTCTCAAAATTTTAAGAGTATTGAGCATCTTTTGATGGGACACATGGCAAGAGTAGCCAAAAAGGACATGGATGGTGACATACGGGCTTATGTGATTGATAGGGAAAGGAATCTATAGGCAGCAATTGTAAATGGGTGAAGGAGGGTGACAAAATCTCTATAAAAGGAGCCCTCCTCTCCCTTGTTCTCTTCCGCAATTAGGCCTCATGTTGCTGTAGCTCTAGTCTCCTCAAGCCTCTTCCATGAGCCTTCTCTACCTCTTTTATATATTCTCTTATGTAGACTCTTGAGTCCATCTCTCTCTAGTTCATTCTCTCTCTATGAGTAGTCTTGGAGCTTCCGCTCCCTCTTGTATGTATGAAACCTCTTCTTCTCCCTTGTGTTTGTAGTGTTTTGAGTTGCATTGGAGTGGAGTCTTACTCATATGGCAATGAAAGTCACTTATCATTTTCCTTGAGTCTCCATTCCTTTTCTACATTCCTATGTTCTTTTCTCTCTCTATTCAAGTCTTTGAAGTAGTTCTTGTTCGGCCGCTCACTGCGCACACATGGTCCATCCGTTTCCTGAGCCACCATGCAAGCTTCTTCCTCTCTTTTGGGCAAATTCTATGGGTATTGGATCGTCAATAATTGTGGAGCCTTGAGGGAGTAGTTTGCTTAGGCGAAATCTACATGGGCAGATGGTAGTTAATATAGCAGTTAGACCCCATGTCAGTATTTGGCCTATAACTTTCTCCTCGGTAGTCCGATTTCAATGAAACTTATATCAGCGCCAAGCTCTCTTTAAGGGTTTCCCTTCGATGTCATTGATTTTTTGCATTGGGTCTAGGACAAGAGGTTATGAGTCTCTGTGCATGACTATTTATTTCTATGGCAATTTTTACCCCCTTTAGTAAACTGTCCATATCTCTTCAACCGGTTATCTGTTTTCAATGAAACTTATATTAGTACAAATCTCACTTCAAGGCACATTCTTGTATTTACTTTAATTTCTAGTATCAATTTTTTGGTGGAAGTTATAGACCTCTGTGTTTTCTAGCAGTTTGTAGAATGATTTTGAGCCATTTCTAGAGGCTTCTGTGAAGGAGGTGCCATGTTTCCCTAAAATTTACCCATCTAGCCAAATTAGCCCCTTCAAGCCTCTAGATATATATCAGTTCATGTCATGTTGAGCCAAAAGGTCTTCTTCCAGCAACGCATTGCTCTTCTCTTTGGTGCCAACTGGCTTGGTGAGATAATGGCCTCTACGGATCCTTTTCTTCTCCCGATGCTGGACTACAACATCACTTGGGATGTTACCATATTCCTTGTCCTCTAAGGGAAGCAAGGGGGAAGATATGTTGTGGTTTTCTTTGCATGAAAATATTTTGTTCATCTCTCTTTGCAAGTGAATAAGGGTCCCTATTATTAAGATTGGGAAGAGCAACTAGCTTTGTGAGCTGTGGCATCTGCATCATTGTCCCCTCAAAGTCTCTCAGGGATGGAGCACTTAAAGATGAGCAAATTTGTTATGGCTTTGGAGCCTCATCTTCACTCAAAAGTAATGAGTAAAGATCCAATAACCTATGTGGAGGCACTTCGCATTGCGAGCAAGAAAGAAGCTTCTCTAAAGATTGAATCCTCTTTTGTGTCTTCAACAGCTTCAACTTCTAAAGTGGAGGTAATGGCCACTCCTCAGGTACCAAAGTCTTTTGAGTTAGATCATAATATCTCCCAATTCATGGCAGAGTTTGCTGATTTGAAATTGCATTTCGTTAATGCACGACAACCTAGAGCACCAAAGAGTGAAGATAGCCCTCGAGATAAGAGTGGGGTCGCTTGCTATGAATGTAATGAAAAAGGTCACTATGGCCCTGAGTGTCCTAGATTGAGAAAGAAATAAGAAAAACAAGTATCCTTATTAGAAGCTTCTTCAGGGAATGAGGAAAGAGAGGTAATGATGGCTAAACGGGGATATGGTAAAGCAAAAGAAGAAGAAAGCAAGGAAGAAGTAGATGAGGAACATCAGGAAGAGGAACACCGTAGTAAGAAAAAGAAGGCATCTAGAAGGAGAATTAGCCAGTCATACTTTCCTTTACGACAAGGCATTGGAAGCTATGACTTGTTGTCTGACCTTAAAGAAAAGGAAGCTCATATCACCTTTGGTGAATTACTTGCTTTGTCTCCAAAACTATGGAAAGAATGGGGAAAGCTAGCAAGCACAAGAGTGTCAAAGAAGAAAAAGAAGAAAAGTGCCATTCCTATTGTTCAAAAGGTAAATATAGATGTTGGTGATGATGTACTGTTATGGATAAAATTGTCTAAGGAAAAAGGCATTAATATGTATGTGTGTTTGTATATGTGGCAATAGTATAATACAATATGGTGTGCATAGGGCCCAGGGTTGAGGTGGCAGGGCATGACCATGTGCCACCCTTCCACGTAAGAGGACCCACAAGGTGTGTTGTACATAATCCATGATAGTAATATTATAAAATGTAAGGTGGCTGACAAAATATGAAGAGGGGAGAGGAGAAGAGTGGAGATGAGGAGAGAGGGCACAGCTAGAGAGCACACCACAAATGACTAACTATACACTAGAATTAGTTGAAAAAATAGAATATATACAAACCCTTTTAGGGTTAGGGTTAGGGGATCTAACCCTTTCCTTTATAGCACTCTATAAGGTTAGTGCTATGCACATATGATCACGTGATGGTGCTATGCACACATGATCACATGATGTTGAGCGTGAACTCTCAACACCTTCCCTCAAGATCAACATCATGAAGTAGGCCTTCCCTCAAGATGATGATTCTGGGGAATCGAAGAAGGACTGATCATTACATTCCATCACACCCCTTTAATGGGAATGTCCTTCCTCTGCATCAAACCAAGAGCTAGACTTCGGTGTTTCTCGAATAGCTCTTTACTGAGTGGTTTGGTAAAGATGTCTGCAACATTTTCTTTGCTATCACAATGCTGCAGTGTGATGTCACCAAGTAACACTCTTTCTCTGATGAAGTGCTCTCTGACATCAATGTGCTTTTTTCTGGAGTGATATACTGGATTTTTGGCCAATGCTTGAGCCGATTGATTATCACAGTATATTGTTGTTGGCTTTGACTCATCAAAGTAATCTGTTTCTGACAATAGTCTTCTGAGCCATATAGCCTCACATGCACCTGTAGTGAGTGCTCTATATTCTGCTTCAGTCGAAGACAAAGAAACAGTTGGCTGTTTGTTTGACAACCATGATATAGCACCTTGACCAAGGAAAAATGCATATCCCTGTGTCAATCTCCTGGTCTCATGATCTCCAGCATAGTCACTGTCACAGTATCCATGCAACCGTGGATGACTTCCTCTGTATTCTATCCCAAATTGTCTTGTACCTCTGATGTATCTCAAGACTCTTTTGGCTACATTCCAGTGAGACTGTTTTGGATTTGCCATAAACTGTGCTAATGAGCTTACTGCATAACAAATATCTGGCCGTGTGATTGTCAGATATATAAGAGATCCAATGAGTTGCCTGTAGTATCTGTCATTGACTGTAGGCTTTTCTGAATCTTTAGTAAGTTTCAAACTCTGTTCCATGGGAGTGGCTGCAATCTTGCAATCTGCCATATGAAACTTCTTCAGGAGACTGTCAACATATTTGAGCTGACTCATGAATGTGCAATCGGAATCTCTCCAAAACTCAATTCCAAGACAATAGTGCATAAGTCCAAGATCTTTCATGTTGAACTCTGCAGATAAGTCTTGTTTTAATTTTCTGATGAAGCTATCCTTGCTTCCTGTCACAATCAGATCATCTACGTACAAAAGTGCAATAGTAATATCTTCCCCTTGAACTTTGTAGTAGAGAGTATGATCTGCATTGGACTTCATGTATCCTAGATCAGCAAAATACTTGTCAATTCTGCTGTACCAACTTCTGGGGGCTTGCTTTAAGCCATAGAGACTTTTCTTGAGATGGCAAACCTTGTTCTCTTTTCCTGGTTCAACATAACCGGCTGGTTGTTGCATGTAGACTTCCTCGTCTAGATAACCATTGAGAAATGCATTCTTGACATCGAGCTGATACACATTCCATTGACTGAGTGTCGCTAGTGATATCAAGAACCGTATGGAATCCATCTTTGCTACTGGAGCATAAGTCTCATCATAATCTTGGCCATACTGTTGTGCAAATCCTTTTGCAACTAATCTGGCTTTGTATCTCTGAATACTGCCATCTGGATTGTACTTCACTTTGTATACCCATTTGTTGGCTATGGCCTTCTTTCCTGGTGGAAGGTCGCATAATACCCAAGTGTTATTTTTATACAAAGCATCCATTTCTTCAT
The DNA here is from genome assembly GCF_047967505.1 of Dipteris shenzhenensis. Taxonomy (NCBI): domain Eukaryota; kingdom Viridiplantae; phylum Streptophyta; class Polypodiopsida; order Gleicheniales; family Dipteridaceae; genus Dipteris; species Dipteris shenzhenensis. The sequence continues at coordinate 49,500,666 of NC_141600.1, read as the reverse complement.
TCATTGCAGTTTGCCATTCTGGCTTATCTACTGCGTCTTCGAAGTACACTGGCTCTTCTGTAGCCATGATGGTAGTCATAAGAGCATAGTTGGTGGTTTCCACCTGAATTGCTTTGCCTTTCTGAGCATATGTCAATCTAGCTGGTGGTCTGCTTTCCCTAGTAGACCGTCTGAGCTGCTGTGACGCTGATTGGGGTGTTGCTGGCAATTCTTGCTCTTCTTCATCAACCTGTTCTGTAGATGACTGTGAAGTCGATGCTTCTATCTCCTGTGTAGGTGAGGTTTTCCATTCTGATTCCTCATCGAAGATTACATCTCTGGAGATAATGACTTTGCGGTTGATGGGATCATACAATTTGTATGCTTTACTTTCTTCACTGTAGCCAACCATGATGCATTTGCGTGACTTTGCATCCAATTTCCTGCGATGATCATCATGTATGTGGGCATATGCTATGCAACCAAATATGCGGAGATGCCCAATGCGTGGCTTGTGTCCAGTGAATGCTTCATAAGGAGTCATTCCTTGTATCGGTTTGGTAGGAAGCCGATTAAGCAAGTAGTTAGCTGTAGCTATTGCTTCTGCCCAATACTGATTCGAAAGATGCTTTTCACTAAGCATTGCTCTAGCACTGTCTGCTAAAGTCCCATTTTTCCTTTCAGCTATTGCATTTTGCTAAGGAGTATCTGCACATGTGAATTATCTTCGAATGCCGTGAGTTTTGCAAAAGTTCATGAATGCTGAAGACATGTATTCACCTCCTCTGTCTGATCTCATGACCTTGATCATTCTGCCTGTTTGGTTTTCTACCATGGCTTTGAATCCTTGAAATCTGGCAAACACTTCAGATTTCTCTTTCAGAAAGTAGACCCAACAATATCTGCTGTAGTCGTCGATGAAGGTCAAGTAATAAAGTGAACCATTGATGCTGCGGGTCTGGGCATAACCCCATACATCTGTATGAATTAAATCAAGAATACCTCGTGCACGAGAGGTACTTCTGACAAAGTTGGTTCGCTTTTGTTTGCCGAAGCAGCATGCTTCACAAACCTTTCCAAGAAACTGTAGCTTCGGAATCCCAATTGCCATATTTTGATTCCTTAGATCTAACAAGTACTTGAAGTTGACATGACCATATCTCTTATGCCATTTTGCAGATAGTGGCATCTGTTGCATTTGAGCTGACATGGCATGTTTATCTGGTACTGTAGCTAGCATCCTGTACAAGCGTCCTTCCTTGACACCTTTTGCTACTAGCTGACCTCTTTTGGATTTGTCTCTAATAGTGCATTCATCACCGTCGAAGATGACTTTGTAGTTGTGTTCCGTCATTTGACCTACTGACAAAAGGTTCTTGCTGAGCTTCGGAACATAGAGCACATCTTTGACTAATCCTTTTGTACCAGTGAAATTGTTCATAGGGATAACTCCTGTCCCTTGAACCGGATTTGGTGTATTGTCTGCTGTATAGATGACATTCTTTTGACCTTCTAATGGCTTCATTTCTGTGAACCATTCCTGATGATTTGTCATATGAGATGATGCACCGCTGTCGATGTACCAAGGATCCTGTTCCATTGGTCGACTTGATAACTGAAATCTTCTTTGGGATTGAAATCAGTGTCTAGGTGCATTGTATCAGTCTGATGCAATTCCTCACTTGCAAGAAACATATTGCCATGTTCATTTGCAAAATGACTGTGACTAGAATGTCCACCACGATGATTTCCTCTTCCTCGGGAATTCCCTCGATTACTGCTAGATTGACCGCCTTGGTCATACTGCTTCTTGCGGCAATCTCTTTCATAGTGTCCAAACTTGTGACAATAGTTGCATTGAATGTTTGACACATTGGTGGATGCATTTCCTCGTCCTTGGAATCTTCCTCGGTTGGAATGATTTCCTCTTTGCTGATTTTGATGTTGCTGAGGATGCTGCTGATGCTGATGCTGATTCTGACTTTGATTTTGTTGATGATGATGACCACTTTTCTGATATGATCTACCTCTATTTCTGCCTTTGCCTCTGCTTCTGTCTGAAGCTGTGAATGCCTGATCATTAGAATGACCTTTACGTGCTTGAATGGCCTGAGTCCTGAGTTCTTCACCAAGTAGAACTGACTGAAGTTCTTCAAGTGTTGGAATTTGCCGTTGGATGGCAATACTCTGGACCAGATTCTCATATCCTTCTCCTAGTCCATTCAGGATTACTTAAACCATTTCTGCGGGATTCATAGTCTCTCCTGCTGCTGCAAGTTGATTGTTGTAGTCTTTGATGCGGAGTACATAAGCATGACCAGTTTCATTGCTATTGCGGAAACTCTGGTTGATCTGGTTTCTCAGGGTGAGAATCCTGGATGTGTTCTTGGACTCGTAGAGAGCTGCGAACATATCCCATGCTTCTTTTGATGTCTTGACTGTGTTGAGCTATCCTAGCATGACATCTTGCACATTCTGCTTGATCAGGTGATAGGCATACTTGTCTTTCTTATCCCATTATTCTGCTTGAGCTCGGGCAATGGCAGGATCTGCTACTGGTGCGGAAACTGTTTGTGTAGATGTAGATCCCGATGTAGATCCCGTTGCTGGTGCTGTGACAACAGATGGAGTAGAGCTACTGGTGGCTGGATCGGCCAATGGTCTAGGTATGGATCCATCAACATACTCCCATTTGTCCTGAAGCACAAGAATGGTCTCCATTCGGTATTTCCATGTACCGTAATTGGAGTTGTCTAACTTAGCAGATGCCTCCAGATTGAGGTTGCTAGTCGACATGGTGCAAACAATGTACTCAAAAAGTGTCGTGGAAAACTCTGTATGAATCAACTGCAAATACACTGAAGATGCCAAGTGAAATCTCTGTACCGTCGGTGAAGATAGAACTGTAGTAAATAATATCTGACCTGTGTTACAAGGCTTGTGGCAATGATGCCGGGAATAGCCAAGAGGCTTTACAAGGCTGAAAAATGATGTGCACGATGCCGTGAGATAGCCAAATAGGCTTTACAATGGTGGCATGTGTGTGTGAAATCAAGTGCTATCTGCCCACTGAATCAATCTGCAATGCCTCTGAACTCTGAAGTCTGCTCACTGAACTGATGAACGTAAGGTTTCAGGTAATGTAATGATGTGAAATCGGATGTGAGCGTATGGACTGACTCCGAGTAGGTACTAGTCGAGAATTTCGGGCATGGCTTAGATTGGCAACTTGGGGAATTCAAAGCGTCCCCTCTATGGCGATCTAGTCTACTCTGATCTAGATCTAAACCAACCGTCGATCGATGAAAGAACAGCAAATAATTCCTTTTCCTTTGTTCTTTTTAAGTGCTGGGTCAGATGCGTCGATGTAGAGGCAAATGTGCGTGAAGGAAGTGGTTTTGTCGGCGAGGCTCAAATGTGAGTGTAAATTGCACCAAAATGTGCGCGTGATGTAACGAGCGCGTAGAGCACAAAAAATCGAGCGACTTTCCTTTTTGGAGCACCCTCAAATTCTTCCTGGATCAAGAGATATGACTTGATCTAGGTGGAGGGGTAAAAGGAGTGCAAATGGTGCTCAATGATGATGTCACTGTGAGTCACATGCAGTGATGATGTGGCACTGTGCTTAGCAAGAGGTGTGCCAGTGAAGCTCTGTGCTGAGGTGGTAGGAGTGTGCACATGCAGTGTGTGCACAGTGTGCCTGGCAAGGGACTGTGCCTGCAGGGGTCAGTGCTGACTGGACTGCTGAGGTGGCACAGATGATGTCAGCAGGGTGACGTGGCACTGATGATGTGGCACAGGTGACGTGGCAGATGATGTGGCACTATTGACGTGGCAGGTGATGTGGCAGGTGACGTGTCAGATGATGTGGCACAGATGACGTGGCCAGATGACGTGGCAAATGACGTGGCTTGATGACGTGTCACTGATGACGTGGCAGGTGATGTGGCTGATGACGTGTCACTGATGACGTGGCAGGTGACATGGCTGATGACGTGTCACTGATGACGTGGTAGGTGACATGGCAGTCGGTGCTGACGTGGCAGTCGGTGATGACGTGGCCTACTTACGTGGCGCTGTTGACGTGGCAGGTAGGATTGGCTGATGACATGGCAGATAGGATTGACATGTGGCAGATAAGATTGCCACGTGGCAGATTAGATGACATGTCAGATGATAAGACAGGTACACGTGGCACATCCGGGTGCCTGATGACGTGGCAATGGAGATAAGGTTGCCACGTGTTATGTTTCTAGGATCGACGGAATCTTTTCAAGATGCCGACGGAATCTCAGGATTCCATCCTTCGTCGTCTCTCCCGTTTAGTTGCAGAAGCTTGGAGATCCGTCGCTGTCCGTGGGATTCGACCAATTGTTCGAGGAGATTCCTGAGGGAAGGAAGTCGTCGGCGAGTAGGAGGCAGCCGTGTGGAGGCGCGCGTTGCTGTGTGGAAGGAGCTTGGACTGCGACCATTCGTTGCCGTTGTTGAAGGCGCGCGTTGCCGTTGTTGAAGGCGGGCGTGGAAGGAGCTTAGGAGTCGCTGGTACTGAGGCTGTTGGAACCGTTGGTGGCTGATATGTAGCCCGTGAGCGAGTCTTGCAGTTAGTCGATCGTCCGCGAGAGGCCGTCGGTCGTTGGAGATGGAGAAGTTTTGGCGCTGGGCAGCAAGGCCGCTATGGAAGCTGCAGCAGCAGCTTCACCATCACCGAAGACGACGATGAGAATGCGCAAAAGCTGCTTCCCGGCTTGCCTGAGGTCTTGTCAGCAACAACAGAACGGAAATGTGAGGCATCAATGGCCTCTAGTCACCCATTTCAAAGGTTGCAAGCCTTGCGGTGGAGCTCGCTGCAGATCACGACGTAGGAGCTTGGAGGTCCGCCAGTTGACACAGCACTATAGCTTGGAAGGCCTTGCAAAGGCTTTCGGTTTCCAAGCTAAGATCATATGAGCTTGAAGGTGCGCCTTGAAGAAGAACTAAGACCGTAGAAGCTTGCTGTTGAGGTCTCCTTGGAAGCTTGATCTCTCTGGCTGGAGTTCTTCCACAAGCTTGTTGTAGAACAGTTGGAGGACTCTCTTTTTCTCTCAACTCAAGAAACACTCAAATAAACTCTCTCAAATGACAGAAATCTCTCAAGAACAATGATGGAAATTTCTTTCAATGGACGGAAATTCTCTCAACGGAAGTGAAGGGAAGGATCTCACAATCACTCAAGAGAACTCTCAATCTCACAATCTCTCTCACACTCTCAAGAAACTCAATGTCTCAACGGAAGTGAAGGGAAGGATCTCACAATCACTCAAGAGAACTCTCAATCTCACAATCTCTCTCACACTCTCAAGAAACTCAATGTCTCAATGGAAGACAAGGGAGCTCTGATACCATGACAAAATATGAAGAGGGGAGAGGAGAAGAGTGGAGATGAGGAGAGAGGGCACAGCTAGAGAGCACACCACAAATGACTAACTGTACACTAGAATTAGTTGAAAAAATAGAATATATACAAACCCTTTTAGGGTTAGGGTTAGGGGATCTAACCCTTTCCTTTATAGCACTCTATAAGGTTAGTGCTATGCACATATGATCACGTGATGGTGCTATGCACACATGATCACATGATGTTGAGCGTGAACTCTCAACAGTGGCATGGCTCCTCCATGTGCCACCCCTCAACCTAGGCTGCATTTAGTGAGATATGGCTCAAAGTCCATGGGAGAAGTAATATAAAATAGGTGGAGATGGATATTATATTGAGTTATTCCCTCCATATGGGATAGGCCCATGTGGGGGAGGTATAGAAGGTCCAAGAGAGCAAGTTAAATAATGGGGAAAGTAGGATGAGGTGGCAAGATTCCTTGTGCCACCTCCTAGAGGTTTAAACATATTATTAAATTGGGAAGAGACCAAGGGAGTATCATAGACTTGAGATATGGGGCTTGATTTATGTGGAAAATTGAGGTAAAGGGTTTTTGCACAAAATTGAGAGTGCGTAACCACCTAGCCCACATGGGAGACTTTTCCACACACACCATGCATGTGGGAGGATGCATTAATTGGGAGAAACCCCCTCTTTTGGCTATAAAAGGAGGGGGCTATTCCTTGATGAGACATGCTCATTCTTGAAAAGCCACCTAGCTAGTACTTTGATATTTCCCTCTCATCCTTTCTTTCAAATAAAGTATGGTCCTCTTCCCTTGATGTCTCCATCTTTACATTCCTCCTCCTATTATGTACATGCTTCTCCTCCCCCTCTCCCTTTCCCTTTGTGTCATAGTCTCCCTCTTCATTCCCTCCCCTTCTAATTCCTTTTCCCCTCCCATGAAACGTTTCGCCCTCACGATCTCCTTTCCTCTATGGCCCTCGAGCGTCGCCATGCTTAGCCTCTAGCCTCTGGTCTTGATTTCTTTTCCGGCTAATAGAAGTGGTGTGGCTGCTGGGATCGAAATCTCCATGGCTAGTGGCAAATCTTCTGCTCATACCAGTCGCATCTGCAAAACTGTACCATTTGTGCTCCTTCTAAGCTACTGCGCATGCATTCGATTCGCGCGTCTACTGCGTTCACCCGCGCGATAGTTTTTTGGGTTGCTACGTCTTCTGGTCACGGATAGTTTTCTCGCTCCGCGTGTCTACTGTGTTCATCCACGCGATAGTTTTCTAGGCTGTTGCGTCTTCTGGTCGCGGACAGTTTTCTGAGTTTCTGCAAAACTGTAACAGCAGATCCCGTGCCCCCCTCTCCTTCTCTTTCTCTTCTCCTTCTCCTCTCCTCTCCTCTCCTCTCCTCTCTTTTTAATAAAGAGTAGGATTTGAGCCCAAGACCACCCCCTTCACAAAAGGGAGACTTATCATTGGGCCAAGAAGTTGGAAGTGGTGAAAATGTAATGATTTTTGTTTATATATTGAAATCTCGGGAACTGTAACTCTCTAACCATGGGGAGTTTGCTCTTGCTGTAAAAAGCAAAAGTACTTCATTTCATGTGCTCTATTCACATCTCCTACTAGATTGCCAATTCTGAACTTCTCCAAGCTCACTTCATGGACGCATGCCACACGAGGAGGGTGGATATTTATGTCACTTCTCGATGCGTTTAAGGATTTGGTGCCTGGTCCTCCGCACCTTACGGCTACCAATGCACGAGATCTCTTCCTTGATCTTCATGTTTCCAATGCATTGTTCAAGGAGATGACTGTTAAGGGCAAAAGCAGCAACAGCAAAGAGGAACTAGGGGGGGAGTCCTTAGATCATTAGTCCTTAGATCATTAGTCCTTAGATTATTATTAATACGTTATATCTAGTTTATAGTGGGATATGAAAAAGACGGAAGTTCTAGGACTAGGCGGAGAACTGAATAGGCACGGCAACCGTCACGGCAACCGTCACGACAACCGTGAAGGCGTTATGTGTGCCGGTTAGATAAGAGAGAAGAGAGCGATCATTCGGGGGCTCATTGTCATTCAGAGGACTCATTGATGAGGATCGGAGCAAGGATCAGTGCTATATATCAGAGAGTACGGTGTTGTACTGCTCGGAGAAATGTAATACAGAGATTCTATTGCATCTACCTTGTTGTTTTATCATGAATGATTCTGTCGATCACCGTTCTACTCTATGAATTTTCATATGCAGTTCTGAAGTAGGATTACGCATGTAAATCTGTCGCAGTAGTGCGTTTCGAGTTAGTCTTCAGAGTAGAGAGGGCTAACACTTTGGCGACCACGGAAGATTTCCATGTTCGTCGCGGTGGATACCCCGGAGAGGTTGGATGCTCCCCATCTGTAATACTCTGATTCCTCGGTGCGAGGCCTAGCGCATGAATGACGCTGGGAATGAGCCAGGGGGAACATCGCGCTCTCCGGAACGGCCTCGGGAGCCTGCAACTCCAGTATCGGCACGTACAACCCGCGAGGAACGGCATGACAGATATGTGGCTCAACGTGATCTTCTCTTCGGCTTCTCCACGGATAGTGAGAGTAGTAGCCGCTCTGACACACCTCCGCTGATCCCAGGAGAGGAAGGTCCAGTCGTTTCCGGTGTTCAGGAGGAAGGCGAATCCTCAGGACGCAGTAGCCCGTTCGATTTAACAGGTACTCCTTCGGAAGACGAAGCGTCACCGTTGTGGAATTCCCCACCACCGAGTCCCAGGAGACGGAGGGGTGGTGTGCCTGCAGGAAGCGGAGCCCCAGGTCCCTCACCAGATCCCGGTAGGGGAGGTGGAGGCGGAGGCGGGGGTGGAGTTCCGGCGGTAAGTAGCGCGGCTATTCCACCACTGGTACCCAGGATGACGGTGAAGTACCCCAAGTTTTCGGGACGGGATAAGGAGGATGCGGATGCACATATACTGTCATTTGAGATGGCATGGATGGTGAATACGGCTCCACCAGTGCAGGCGACAGATCTTATGAAGATGGCGACTTTCATCCCGACACTGCAGAGGCAGGCGGCAGTATGGATCGCGCAATATGGAGCTACCCATTTCGCCACGTTTGATCTACTGCGGGATGCCTTTTTGCTCCGGTTTCGGGAGGACAAGACCCGTGTTCATGTCCTGGCCAAACTGGGGAAACTGGAACAGAAGAACCAAGAAGTGGAGGCGTATGCGGCCAGGTTTCGGTCGTTGATCCGCCGCCTCGATGCAGCAACTACTCCGGCAGTCCCCATCCAAAATGCTTACTTCATGGAGGGGCTGAATAAAGGATTGAAAAGGTCCCTGGCATCGTTGGATCTGGAAGCTCTTTCATTGGAAGAAGTCGTCCAAGCAGCGGTGAGGGCGGAACAAGTCCTGTTTACTTCCAAGGGAAGGAAAGGAAAAGTGAAGTATGAGGAGGCTGAGGGAGACTCCGATACCGATACTGAGGAGGAGTCGGATCAGTCGGATGAGGAGGAGGACAAACGTTCCATGAGGCGGAAGGCTGGCAAATCGGCAGGGAAGTCATTTCCGGAAGGATCTGCTGCCGGAGCCAAAAGCCGGGATAGTGGAATTGGGTCCTCTTCAAAAGTTCGCAAGGATACTTGGTGTAATCGGTGCCGGAATGCAGGACACTTAGCAGAGGAATGCGGTTTGAATGAGCGGTGGTGTGTGATTTGCCAAACAGCGACGCATACCACGGAGATCTGCCGCTATAACGCACGAATAGCCTCGACACCAGCGGTGGTGGCGGTAGTTGCGGCACCAGCCGTAGCACCAGCCGCGGTACCAGCCGCACCGGCGAAAAGACCTTGGCGGCCGAGAACGGCTGGAACAGGTGCAGATGAACCAGCAGGGGAACGGACGTTCCTATGTTTTTATTGCAATCAACCCGGCCATCGAAAGGTAGATTGCGAATTATTCAAGCGCCACAAGGCGGAAAGGGAAGCAACCCGGGGATCCGGAGAAGGCAAGTCCGCACCAGCAGTGAATGCGGTTCTGATTATCGAATGCGATCATGCCAGTCAGCAACAGGATAGCAAGGAGCCTAGTCCGAAGTCCGAAGAAGTACCAGAAGTACCGACGGGTGTCCCTGTTGAAGGTAAAGTGGGAGGAAGTGCGAGCGGAGATGTGCTCGTGGTCACACGATCCCAGGAAAAGGTGCGGGACTACAAGGCCCCGCAAGAGAAGGGGAGACCTACGGCGTTGGATTGGCAGGCACAACAAAAGGTGCGGTCGACGGTCGGTGAATGGGTCCAGAAAACCCCAACGGAGTTACCTAGGCCGAGCGCGGAAAAGGCAGTCTCGGTGACGGAGAATGGTGCGAAGGTGGCAAGGCGCCTGCAAGGAGAGCAGCCAGAAGCGACTTGTCTACCTACCAGTCAGAAGGACGGCCTGATGACCGGCGAGGAGGGTGTTGAACCATATGATTTATGGCAGGATTTGCGGAAACAGCAAATACACATGACAATGGAGCAATTGTTAGCATTGGTACCCAATTTCCGGAGTTCTCTCATCAAACAATTGACGGAACCAGTCAGGGCGATGGAGTCGGAGATGGAAGCGGTAACAATGGAAGTGTCGTCAGACGAATCTGCAAAGCCTGAAGCGGAAGAACAGCCTCCTGTTTTTTACGAAGCAGTCCCGGTGATTTCCGTAACACTGGAGAACAGCCGTGTGGGAGGGGTGTTGCTGGACGGAGGGTCTGGGGTCAACATCCTGTCCGAACAAATGCTGGTGCCATTGGGTATCACAAAATGGGAATCAGCACCCTTCGCCGTTCGGATGGCAGACCAACGGAGAGTGCAGCCGTTAGGATTGCTCCGTGGATTGAAAATGGAGGTTTGCGGCGTGAAGTTCGAAATCGCTGCGGTGATTCTCCGGATGGAGGATATTAGCGGGTCATACCCATTATTGCTCGGAAGACCGTGGTTGCGGCAGGCCCGTGTGAAACAAGACTGGCAATCCGACCGCATCACCATTCGGAAAGGAAAAAAGAAGCTGAAGCTCTCGGTACATACCAAACAAGGGCTGAGGACACCATTCCGATCGATGATGGCGGAAGGTATCCATATGATGGACGGAATGGGGGTCGAAGAGGAGGATGACTACTTCAGTAGGAATACGGAACTGGTAAGCTTGTTCGAGGTCGATGTGGTTGCCGTTTTGCAATATCAGCATCAGATTCCCTCGGCTACGCAGGAGTCATCCAGTTCCACGAGAGAACCAGTCGAAGGGAGTCTACCGGAAGGCACAGGAGACATGCCGGACGAAGCGGGAGTGGCGGAGGCGGAAAGAGTGTTCGAGCAGGAACTCCGTCGCTCGCGGAGGGTCAAAGAAGACGAGCTGCTGGATCTTAACCTCGGGACGGAGGAGGAGCCAAAGAACGTCCGTGTCAGTGCGAAGCTCGATAAAGGATTTCGGGGAAAATTGGAGACATTGCTGAAATCCTTCAAAGACGTGTTCGCCTGGGACTACACAGATTTGCTCGGCATCGATCCCAAATTCTATCAGCACAGGATCAATCTGCAGAAGGATGCGATACCGGTTCGGCAACAACGGTATAGAATGAACCCGAACTATGCCCAGAGGGTGAAGGAGGAGCTGGACAGAGGCTGCTAAAGGTCGGGTTTATCTGTCCGGTTGACCGTGCAACGTGGCTTTCGCCAATAGTGATTGTTCCAAAAAAGAATTTGAAGCTGCGGGTCTGTGTTGACTACAGAAAGCTTAACGCGGCGACAATCACGGATCCGTTTCCATTGCCGTTTAATGATACTATGCTGGATACAGTGGCAGGTCACGAGATGTATTCTTTTCTGGATGGCTTCAGTGGGTATAACCAGGTGCAGATGGCACCAGAAGATCGAGAGAAAATAGCCTTCATCACGGAGTGGGGAGCATTTGTTTTCCTGGTGATGGCATTTGGGCTAAAGAATGCTCCGGCAACATTTCAACGCATGGTCCAAGAAATATTTCATGATTATTTACTAATCTTTATGCAGGTATTTCTGGACGATTTCAGTGTTTTTGGGAGTCGCGAGCAGCACCTTGAGCATCTGAAGAAATGCTTAACCCGGTGTAGGGAGGCACGGTTGTGTCTGAACCCTATGAAATGTGCATTCGCCGTGGGCAGCGGTATGCTACTGGGTTGCATTGTCTCGGCGGAAGGCATTGCGGTAGATCCGGCGAAGGTCGAAGCGATTCGGCAGGCAAAGGTTCCTGGCAACGGTAAGCAGCTCGGGAGATTCCTAGGGCAAATTAAATGGCACAGCCGAATGCTGCGGTATCTGGCGGATGTGGCGACACCACTGTATGACCAACTCAACAAAGTACCGTTAGTCTGGTCTCCTGCTTGTGACTTAGCTTTTCGACGGCTCAAACTGATGTTGGCGACAGCACCGGTGGTTCAGCCGCCAGATTGGACGAAGATGTTTCATGTCTTCGTGGATGCCTCGGACGTGGCTATTGGTAGTGTCCTCATGCAGGAAGCGACAAGCAAGTGGTTCCGACCGGTGTATTATGCAAGTCGCAGGTTGTCAAAAGCTGAACGGAATTACTCTACGACGGAGCGGGAAGCATTGGGGATGATTTATTCCGTAACAAAGTTTCGTCACTACCTGTTGGGGAATCGGTTCACGTTTCATGTGGATCATTCCGCCTTGTTGTATTTGGTACACAAGCCCGAGCTCACTGGAAAGTTGGCCCGGTGGATGCTGCTTTTACAGGAGTTCGATTTCACGGTGGTCCATCGACCAGGAAGTACACATGCCGTAGCGGATTACCTTGCGCGGTTGGAATCTGGCGAAGACCCGATGGGTGTGGAAGACGATTTTCCGGATGCCCAGCTGTTCGAACTGGAGGCGGTGGTACCGGCAGCTCCAAAGACGTGGTACGACGACATGTTTCACTTTGTCGACACGGGCTAGATGCGCGACGGAATGTCGCGAGACCAGCGGAAACGGCTCGCGCTCAAGAGCAGAGACTTCCGGATCATCGCTGACCAATTGTATAAGCAGGGGCTAGATGGTGTGTTGCGACGGTGTGTGTACCCACATGAGCAGGAGGTCATCCTGGAAGAGGCTCACCAAGGAATCAGCGGTGGACACTTCGCAGGAGAAGTAACCGGACGGAAGGTACTCCAAGGAGGTCTGTGGTGGCCAACATTAATGGGGGATGCGCATAGGTTCGTCAAAAGATGCGATGTGTGCCAGAGGTTGGGCCAGCCATCAGGTCGGGACCGGATGCCGCATAATCCCATACTGGCCCTCGAACCGTTCATGAAGTGGGGGCTGGACTTTGTAGGTCCGTTTTCGCCACCGGCGCGGAGGACAGGTAACCGGTATATCCTGGTGGCGACGGATTACTGTACCAAATGGGTGGAGGCCAGAGCACTGAAGGATAATTCGGCAAAGGCTGTGGCCAGATTCCTTTATGAAGCCATTATGACACGATACGGATGTCCGGTTGAGCTTGTCACGGATCAAGGTGGGCATTTCCTTAATGCGGTGTTACGGGAATTGGTTACCCGGCACCTAATCATTCATAAGAAGTCCACAGTGTATTACCCTCAGGCAAACGGACAGGCAGTCCTCGAATAAGGTGTTGCTAGTCATTCTGAAAAAGCTGGTCAATGAAAATCGGACAGATTGGGATGAAAAACTTTACTCCGCATTATGGGCATTCCGGACTTCCTATAAGGTTGCGACGGGGTTCACGCCATTCAAGTTGGTTTACGGAGTTGAAGCAGTGGTCCCCATGGAATTCCTAGTACCGAGTCTGCGGATTGCAGCGGCAGAGAAATTGGGCTGGGACGAGTCCGTAGACCGGAGGATTGAACAGCTGGATCGGCTGGGTGAGGAGCGGTTCAACAGTGCGTATCTTGCACAGGTAGTCCAGGACAGACGGAAGGTCTGGGTGGACCGTCATTCCAAGAGGAAGACCTTCAAACGGAGAGATGCCGTGATATTGTTTAACACTCGGATGGGTCCGCATCCGGGTAAGCTGAAGTTACGGTGGGGAGGTCCGTATTGGGTGGTGGAGCGTTATGGTGACGGCACGTTCCGATTAGGAACACTACAGGGGGAGCTGTTGCAGAAGCCGGTAAATGGATTTCGTCTCCGACCATATACAGGGCCCATGCCACCTTACCCATTTCCGGAGAAACCACCTGTGATGATCATTTCCAATGCATTTGTAGCCATTTCGGTGGAGAAACCGATGATGGGGGCTATTAGTACGCACGTGTGGTCTCACTCACTTTATTCCGAGAAACGGTGGGAGCAAAGCCTCGTGTTGCGGAGCGCGGACGCCGCCATGCAATCTACTGAATCTTCGAAGTGGGGCTTTTATCAGGATGATGGGACACTTGATCGTTGCATGCAAACAAGGAGTTCACCAGGGCATCCAAAAGGCAATTTGGAAGCAAAAGGGGGCTTATTTCCAACTCTTTGTTTTCCAGAACTCTTCTCCCTCGCATCCCTGCTTTTCGCCGCTATGGTGGTCTTCCATCTGATCAATCCGTTACCTGTTGGGGATGAGGCTGTGCAGTCTTGGCTGACACGAGCTCGTCTGGTGGAGTTCGCGGGTTTGCCATGGGCTACGACACCAGTTCATCCATTGGCGCAAGATATCTTGGCGCAGCTTGCACGCGGGCGCAAGGTCGTGGTGTATGGAAAGACTTTCACCTTGTGCAAGGAGCTGGTAGCGGCCCGTTTGCACTTGCCGGTGGATGGTCCATGCAAAGTCACGAAGCTTACCAGCAGTGCCATGGAGGCAGCTCTCGGCGCAGGTTGCAAGGGGGAGTACAACATGAAGAAGCTGGATGCTTCGAAGAAGACATGCTACAAGTTTATTGCGGAGGCACTCTGGCAGAAGGTGAAAGCAGAGCTACTGGGACAGACCCAGTTTACCTATTTCCAGAGGGCGGAGCAAGGGAAACCGGTTCCCTGGGCGAAGCTGCTGGCGGACAGAATTCTGGAGGTGGCCAAGAAGCTCTTGAAGCCAACGGCAACTTCCCGGATGGGGCAGGTCTTATTTTTTTTGTTCGGACCAGATGCGGAACCGGTCATCCCAGGATCGTATGTGGAGGTGGAGGAGTCCACAGACGAGGGTTCGGACAAGGAGTCCAAGGAGGTGGAACCAGCGAGATCAACAACGGAGGGCGCTCTGACGCTGATGCCAAGGAACCAGGTGACTCCGGTAGTACCTGCGGTGGAGGTTACGGCGGTAGTCCCTGCGGTGGTGGTTCCGACAGAAGTTCCACAGGGCAGCCAGAGGAGTAGGCCAGCGGTTCCGGCAGAAGTTCCACAGGGCAGCCAGAGGAGTAGGCCAGCGGTCTCAGCAACATCGAGCCGCATGGCCAGTTTATTGAAAAGAAAGTTGGCTCTCGCGCCGGAAGGAGCAATGTTGAAGAAAACCCGCCCGGAAGCGGAGGCCTTGCACGGGGAAAGCTCAGTCCACACTCGGGAGGACAGTTCGGGGAGACAGGCAGGTCAGGAGGAAGCCCGTGTAGTCCCAAGGGGGAGTGGTGAGCTGCAGCTATCTCTGCCGGTGGAGACCTATGATCTGGTCACGGCACGACGGTTGGCGGAGCGCTTGCTCCAATGTTTTCAGAAGGGGCAGCTGGAGGAGAATGAGGCGAGGTTGCGCCAGGAAAATGCCAGGCTGCTCGAACGCAATCAACAGCTGCAGGAGCAGTTGGAACGACTCCAACAGATGGATGCACGACGACAGCAGGATATGGAGGAAGCAAGGACGGCGATTGTCGCCCAAACTCAAGAACACCTGCGGCTGACGGAACAATTGACGGAGAAGGCTACAACTGCGACCGCCAGGGTGCAGTTGTTGGAAGCGGAAGTGATGGCGTACCGGCAACCCTCTAGCTCTACACGCATGCTGGACGAGGCACTTTTGTTGGATTTATCGGAAGCCTTCGTCGCAGAGATGCAGGGTATTTTTCTTGATCATCAACATCAATTGCGAGTAGAGCTGGAGCGGGCTTGCAGGCCTCTCGACCGACGGTTGGCCCGGAGGGATGAGGATGATCCGGCGAGAGGGGGCGCAGGAACAGCCTTTTTACCACCAGTACCGGTGACAGAAACTGCGGCACAACCGGAGGGTGGAAGTTCTACATCGGCAAATACTCTCGGGAAGCAGACAGCGGCGGGACCGGTGGATTCTTCTGCAGGCTATGTCAAACGGATCGCCGAGCTGGAAGAAGCCCTCCGAAGAGCGAAGGCCAGAGGAAAAAGACCCGAGACCGCGATGACGCCACGACCCCGAGCAGACGCAGCAGCTGCTTTTGTGGCAGCTTTTTCGGAGCCAGCGGACGGGGAATCCTTGGACGCCAGGCACTTTTTGCAGCTGAAAGAACACGTCGCGGTGGTGCAACAGCAGTGTGACGATGCCAGATCTCAGCTGTTGGCACTCAAGCTCGCCCGGAAAGAAGAGCACCAACAACATGAAGTTGAGGTGAAGAGCCTCATGGCCGATTTGCTGCAGCTCAGAGCTACTACGGCCGAACAATCAACAGGTGCCCAAACCAAGGAATTGGGGCGGGTAATGAAACGACTGGATAGTGTGGCGAAGAAAGCAGATCGCACTATGCGGGTAACCGATCTCGAACTCGCTCTATCTGAGAAGACCCGACTGCATGAAGAGGAGCTACAACAGCTGCGGAGAACGAGTCATGTTGAGAGAGCAGCTCTGTTGGTCGACCTGCGGACAGCATGTCGCTATATTCATCGGATGGCGGCAGTAGCTCAGCAGGCGGGGGCGGCGGCACCACCTTTCTATGGACAGCTCCAAATTTTTGTGGATGCCCATGCTCTCAACCCGTAGCAGCTACCTTTACTTCGACCGGCGCAAGCGGCTCCGGCAGTCCAAGTACCGGCGCCGGTGGCTCCAGCAGTTCCAGCGGCAGCAGCGGCGGCAGCGGCAGCAGCGGCGGCGACGGCGGAAGACGACGGTGGCGACGTCGAGGATGAACCGTAGCGGAGAACCGGTGGGTTCGGATGCGGATCCGGAATCCGATTCACCGGGAGTGCCAAGTGTTAAGGGCAAAAGCAGCAACAGCAAAGAGGAACTAGGGGGGGAGTCCTTAGATCATTAGTCCTTAGATTATTATTAATACGTTGTATCTAGTTTATAGTGGGATATGAAAAAGACGGAAGTTCTAGGACTAGGCGGAGAACTGAATAGGCACGGCAACCGTCACGGCAACCGTCACGACAACCGTGAAGGCGTTATGTGTGCCGGTTAGATAAGAGAGAAGAGAGCGATCATTCGGGGGCTCATTGTCATTCAGAGGACTCATTGATGAGGATCGGAGCAAGGATCAGTGCTATATATCAGAGAGTACGGTGTTGTACTGCTCGGAGAAATGTAATACAGAGATTCTATTGCATCTACCTTGTTGTTTTATCATGAATGATTCTGTCGATCACCGTTCTACTCTATGAATTTTCATACGCAGTTCTGAAGTACGATTACGCATGTAAATCTGTCGCAGTAGTGCGTTTCGAGTTAGTCTTCAGAGTAGAGAGGGCTAACAATGACGGGCAGAATGATACACCGTGGATGATTCATGGTGAAGAACTACTGATACACTGGGAGAACTTTGATTTTACTTCTACTCATGTTGCAGTGATCGAACTACTTGCTGCTTCAGAGGTAATTAAAACGGTGTCCTTCATCGAAGGGTGGGATGCTCCCCAAGCTTGGGGGGAGATTTGGTGCATCTGCTTGTTAACTCCTGTGGATAAGCTCATCCTGAATGGTTTATTCTCAATCTCACTACAAAGGTTTCTAGGCCTCGGCTATGGTTGATAATGTTTCGACCAAGGAATCCATTTGTACCTAATCAACCTTTTGTGCCTCATTTTGAGCTTCAAGTTGTAATTCTTTTTTGTCTAAAGATAAACTATCAACAAAGGATTGCAAGTTTATGTGGTGCTGAATGTTTGGCTCAAGTATTGAATTCTCCCCACCCTCTCCTCCTACCTATCTTGGACTATCGAGAAACTTGGGATGTTCGAATTTTAGTCTTGGCGTGATGACATCTTGGATCCTTCAATTTGATGGAGCTTACAAACCTTTGACCAAGGCTACTGATGTGGGTGTGAAGCTCACTTCACCAGGTGGTGAGGAGTATTGTTACAACAAGTCTGCACCTACAAGTACTTACAATCAAGCTGAGTACTCAGTGCTCATTTTTGGGCTACAAAAGGCACAAGAACATCATGCCAAGCAACTTGAAGTGCAAGGAGATTCTCAACTAGTGTGTGAACAAGTTAGTGGAAGGTGGAAGGTGCAGAGCAAAGGCTTGGTTCCACGACATCAACAAGCATTGGAACTTTGCAACCAATTTGAAGAGGAAAAAATTCAGCATATCCCTCGAGCTCGAAATCTAGTTGCTAATTTCTTGGCACGTGAAGCTTGTACTTCAATCACACATGACGCAAGTGGAAGCACCACCCCTACAAAGCTGCAAGCCATGAAGGAGGGTGATCATTTATAAGGCATGCAAAGGTTGTGGTCATCAGGAAACTAAGTGTTGGGCATACTTGATATGAGTTCACCGACTTCGGAAGATCATCAGAAAGGTCCTCAAGGACATTGCTCAAAAGAAGGATGCCAGACTGCACACCTCTTGAAGAAATAGCATGGCGACTACAAGAACTGGAAGAAGCTGAAGGTGATGTGCAGGCTCTCCAACTGTTGACATTTGTCATGGCATTCTTGTTTGCCTTGATGAACAACCTTATGCAGCGTCGTGTCTCTAACCCTCGCTTGTAAAGATGGATGTGATATCATGAGGGTTGGTCCTTTTAAGATTGTTTATGTGCTATTCTATGCTAAAGATTCTTCCCGTGTAGTATTTCACAATACACCAGTCACACCCTACCCTACCTATGTGTGCTTTGTGGAGGTATCTTCACCCGATTTTTAGTTCAATCTTCCTTTTTCTATTGTTTGTCCATAGATAAGCCTCTCTTTTCCATCTTCCAAGCATGGCTGGCATTCCCGTGTTTTGTGGATGGGTGGAAGAAAATCCAAAAGAGTATCTTGTGGCCTTCAAGCGCCGTTGTGTTTCTCTCAACTTTCTTACTGAAGACAGATGGCTGTTGGTTCTTCCCACATTTCTAGAGGGTTTGGCTCAAGTGTGGTATGAGAAGCAGGCCGAAGACGTTCGCCAAAGCTGGTCAAGGTTGACAGCAGCGATGATTGAGTATTTTGGCAAAGAACAGGAGCCAGAGAATGTGGACCTGTAGGTGGAAAACTTGAAGCAGTCAAAAGGTGAGATAGCACGTCGATATGTGGATCGAGCGGCCGTGCTCCTGGATCGTTTAATTGCCACACAGGAGGACAATGCCGGATTTCGAGCTAGAATGACTCAGCATGTGCTAGGCTACCTTGTAGTAGGAGCAAGTGATGAATTTTGCCTCAAGCTTAAATGGGAGAATCCAGAAACTATGGTGCTAGCACATGAGATTGCTCAAAAGTTTGATAAAGTTCAGTCTGACCCCGCTTTAAAGAAGAAGATTATCCCTCCGCAACCCCCTCAATTCCTGCAATAACAACCTGGGGGGTCTAACTCAGGGGCATACCCCCACCCCTCATCAGGGATGTATCCACCGCCTCCACCTCAAATGTACGGTCCTCCCTTAAAGGCTTACCCTCAACAAGGTGTATATTCTCACCCTCTGCCTCAAAGATTTCCCCAGCCTCGCCCACGAGCCCCCCTCCTTTCTACTCCCTCGGCCCCTCCAGCTAAAGAGGCCCCCCCTGCAACAGAATGTGGAGTCAATGACCTAGCCAAGGCCCTGAATGATCTTCGGCTTGAGATGGTGGGCATCAGAAATCAAGCCAACCGCCCTCCAAGAGACCGCGCTAATGTTGTATGCTACGAGTGCTACCAGAAGGGTCATTATCGCACGGAATGTCCCAATATTCCAAGGGTGAATCTTCTAAGTGAGTCTGGCACTGAGGATTCTAATGTAGAGACCCTTGACCTCGGGAAAAGAAGTCGTACCATCTCGGACCCCTCTCCAAACTGTGGACTGGGCTGCCCCAAGAAGAAGGTGTCCTTCTCAAAGCCCTCTGATGCTGAGATGGCAGACCCACCAATAGAGAAGACTAAAAGATCCTGCAGGAGTAAGTGGTCACCCTCGGATTTTCCCATCAGCTCGGGGCAAGAAGACTATTCAGTCGTTCAGGACCTTGCTCGTCGTTCTTTGAGCATCACGCTCCCTCAACTAATAGCATTAAGCCCTAAGGTGAGACATGAGCTGCAGCAAGGGCTCTCAACAAGGAGGAACAAGAAAAAGGGAAAGGTAAGAGAGGTATCCTCTATCTCTGAAGAAATTGATTGGCACTCACATACAATCGATGTCATCATAGATAATTGCCGTGTCAAAAATGTCTGTTGATGGGGGAGCTGCATGTAATATCATGGTGCCCCGAATCATTTAAAAATTGAATTTGAAATGTACAAGGCGTTCCTCTACTCAAATCAAGGTAGCAGATGGTCGACGACTCGCCACCCTGGGAGTCATTGAGGATTTGCCCATCACTATCAATGGGTTGACCACCACTGTCAATTTCTATGTAGTGGACATTGAAGATACAGGCAGAATTTACCCAGCCATACTCGGGAGACCATGGTTGAGAAAGAGTGATGCAGTCAGCTATTGGAAGATAGGACACATGTTTTTTGGTGCTTCTAAGGAGAAGATCCCGGTGCAACCCGGTGCAACCCGGTGCCACGGAACCACAAGAAGAAGAGGAGCAAGACAGTGATACTCTCTCATCCTCAGTGTCTGAATCAATGGAAGAATCAGACGGGGGGAGGAATTCTCAGAGGAGGAAGTTTACATGATGGGGGTGTCTCCGACCCCACCATCTGCAGAAAAGGTAACGGCTAGTCCTCAATAGCTTGAGTTTATGCTTTCCCCAGACCTCACTCCAAGTGAGAAAGACGAATTCCTAGAAATGTTCAAAGATTTCCCTAACCTCTTTGCAACTAGCTACCACCACCTTTGCCATGTGACTGCCATAGAGCACAAGATAGAGCTGAACCCTGATGCGAAGCCTGTGGCTCAGAAGTATCAAAGATTAGGGCCCCTGTAGACGGATGCTTTGCGCTCAGAGTTACAGAAGCTTGTAGAGGCTGGGTTTATTGTTCCGGTTCACAATACTGAATGGGTTTCACCAGTGGTAGTCACCCCAAAGAAAAACAACAAGTGGCGGGTCTGCATCGACTATAAGAAACTCAATGCAGCCACCAAGAGGGATCATCATCCTCTGCCCTTTCAAGACCTCATTCTTGAGAAGGTAAGTGGTCATGAGATGTATACTTTTTGTGATGGTTACTCTGGGTTTTATTAAATCAGAGTTGCCGAAGAAGATGTGCTTAAAACCACATTTGCCACACCCTGGGGGACATTTGCATTCAAAGTAATGCCATTTGGCCTCACCAATGCTCCTGCTACCTTTCAAAGATTTATGCAGATGGTTTTTTCTCCTTATTTGGGGGATTTCTTGGAGGTGTTTTTAGATGATTTCTGTATATTCTTGTCACGTAAGGAGCATGTCATGAAGGTTAGGTTGGCCTTCCAAAGGGTCAATGATGCAAACGGCAGTCTCAACCCTGAGAAATGCACCATTGGAGCCACTCAAGGGAGGTTATTGGGACATATTGTCTCATTTGAAGGCATCAAGCCTGACCCCGAAAAGGTAGAAGATATCCTCAAACTCTCCCCGCCAACAACCAAACATCAGGTATGCTCATTTGTCAATCTAGCAGGATACTATCGCCGCTTCATTGATCAATATGCTACTTTGACACGACCCATGACTATGCTATTAAAAGATGGGGTTGATTTCTCTTGGGATGAGGATTGTGATCATGGGTTTGCACAAATCAAGAATGCTCTGGCTTCCGAACCCATTCTACGCAATCCAGATTGGTCAAAGACTTTCTATATCAATCCTGGGTTTGGTAAGCACACTCTCGCAGGTATTCTTCTTTAGCAAGGGGAGGATCGGTTCATGTATCCCATTCGATTTGCTTCTCGACAATTGCTCGACACTGAGCAACGCTATTCAATGGCTGACAAGCATGCCTTGTCTTTGGTGTTTTGCATTGAGAAATTTAAGCATTATGTGGCTAGAAAATCCTTCGTTATACTCACTAGCACTGGTCTTGCAAAGCAGGTTCTTCAATCACCAAATCCCATGGGCCGGTTGGCCAAATGGTTGGCAGTTCTACAAGAATATGATTTTTCTTTCAAAATTGTAAAAGGGGTTTGTTCCAACTGGAAGAATGCTTTGATTGATTTAGAGGAGTGCCTTGATGTAACCCTTGTAGCGGCCATAGAAGTTGGGGATCCATGGTATGGTGGTATCTACAGGTTTCTGACTGCTTTCTCCTTTCCTCCAGAAAGTACTAGCTATGAGAGAAAGAAGATCCGCAGAGATAGTAGGCGCTACACCCTCCTTGATGGGGTGTTGTACCGTCAAGGCATGGATGGGGTTCTAAGATGGGCCATTGATGCAAATGAAGTGCCTAAGGTATTGAAGCATTATCATGATGGATTTTGTGGAGGCCACTATGCCAGTGACTATACAACTAAGAATATTTTACATGCTGGATACTATTGGCCGACCTTGTTCAAGGATGTCACTTTTATTGCAAAACCTATGAACCATGCCAATTATTTGGTAGGAAGTATTTGCATCCTAGGCAACATCACCAAGTGATGTCCATCCATCCGTTTCAAAAGTGGGGAATAGATTTTGTCGGGCCCTTGTGTTGGGGTAAAGGGGAGTGTGCCCACCCACTTGTATAGTGCCCATGTATACTCATATATATATGATAGAGGAATAAGTTGGAGTAGCTTTTGCTCCACCACTTTTGGTGTCTCCTATCCCTTTGTGTGTGCTCTCCTCTCCCACAACTGGTATCAGAGCAGGTCGTGGTATTCGATCTGCGGGGAGCTTCGCGAGGGCTTGTGGTGTGTGCGGATCGAGCATTGAAGGAGCTTTGGATCGATGTCTCTCGTGGAGAAGATGGGGCAGCCATAGCTATGCTGATCTGCTGATCTGAGCTTCGGGAGCTCGAGGCGAAGAGCCTGAGGAGAGAGTTCAATGCAGCCATCGAGGGAGCCCAGGCTATTGAGGCACCCATGAGCATGTGTTGCAGGACACTGTTGTAGAGCCGTGAGTAGAAGTGGTTGGAGAAGACATCATTTGGGAGCTTCATTGCCTCGTTGATGGAAGCATTGCTTCATAGATACTTGATGGAGATCGTTGACATTGGTGTTTCATAACTCACGAGTGGATATTGTTGGAGCTGCCCGTATGGTGGAGGAGTTGTGGTTGAAGCGTATGTGCTTGGAGCTTTGAGCGATGCACTCTTGAGGCTGAGCCTTCATTGGAGAGCGTTGTTTGGAGAGGGCTGTAGGGAAGCTCTTTGTAGATGTAGCTGCTGCAGATGGCTTGTGAGCCACTGCGAGCTCTTACATGGAGTAGATAGGAGTCTCTTTCTCTCCATACCCTTATCCTTCCTGTGAGCAAAGGAAGAGCAGCCCAGTGATAGCAACAACAGCCACTTTGGAGAAAAAGAGTGAGTTCTTTGTTTTTAGTCTGGAAATCTGACAGTATTTCAGACAGTAAAAGTGAGCAGAATGCCATTTTCGACAGCAAGTATTTGCAAATCCATAAGGATTTAGGCTCGGTTCCCAACAGAGAAGGAGGAGAACTTTGGAAGGGCTACGTTTTCTCTGTTGACAGCTCGGTCATCCGAGTTTACAGTACAGAGTTATTTACTGTCCAAAATAGGGACAGTTCGTGATCAGTGTGCAGACAGCCATTTTGCAGACTGTATATCTTTTCACCTGTGCAGAATCTGCCGCTGCGTTCAATTAGAGAGTTGTAGATCCTTCAAAACACTACAACTTTATTGCTGGATGCAAGTTGATCCAACTTTTGGATCAAAAGATATTGCTGTTTAAAGACAGTGACAGCACAAGTACAGTGCTATTTTTCTTTTTTGCAGATGTCACAAGGGTCCAACGGATGCATGATATTATCGTTTACTTGGATGCACAAATGATATAGTGGTACATGCCATTTGGATGCCATTTTGGTTGTCAATTGACACATTTTGGATGCATCATTCCTCACATGCTGTGAGAGGTCTCAAGGTTGAGCAAAAAATACAGCCTTGGTAACATTTGTGAGGTGTCTTGATGCTGAGTTCAGTGACATTGATAGTCACTTTGCATTGATTTGTTGGGTTTATTTACATCTTTTGGACAACTTTGGTCCTTCAGTTTTATACTGACTTTTCATAGGGGAGACTCTGACAGATTTATGACAGGCATTTGGTACGCTTTTATGCATGAAAGTGGATACATGTTTGAATTGGTTTGTGCTCATTGACTTGCAGGATACTTGATGTATGTCCGTAGTATTTCTCATGATGTCACTTGGCAGCAAACATTCAAGGAAGCTGCTGTTGCTGTTTTTATGACAAAACAGTCATTAAGGAAGCTGCTGTTGCTGTTTTTATGACAAAACAGTCATTTTCAGGACTGAATATCTCTTTCCTGGTGCAGAATTGCACTTTGCACCGAACTGGAAAGTTGTAGTTCACAGAACATACTACAACTTTGCTTTTGGAAGCAAGTTGATCCGGTATAAGCTGCAGGAGTCACAGCCTCTGCAAAACCACAAAAAGTTGCAGTCTACTGTCTATTTGTGACTAATGTGCAGGAAGCTGTTTTTCAGGTGAGAATATCTGAGAATCCACAAGGATTTGGCTTTGAGGTCAACTGACAAGTTGTAGATCTTTCTACCAGCTACAACTTTGCTGTTTACAGCTTTGGCATCCGGTGTTTCAGTGAAAAGATATCTCTGTTCAAAAACAAGGACAGCGTGTTATTTTGCCCAAAGTGGCTGTGAGGTATTGTTGTAGGGATTTCTCTTGCACAACAGTGAATTGGGAACTCACAGTAAATTATATAAAGTGATTGGGATCTCATTTCAGTCCAAGGGCATTATTGGCATTTTGGCAAGTCACTTTGGCACATTTGGCAAGTGGTGAATGCTTGATTTTGTTGCCAAAGGATTGCGCACTTGAGGTGATGCATTAGTGATGCAGTAAATGCCATTTCGATGCATTATGGATTTGCATTGGTGGATGCCGCACTGATGTTTATGGATAGTTGATCTGGGCTCCTATTTCCATTGGTTGAGCAGGCATTGCTCATTTGGTTCAGTGCATCTCTTACTTGGATTGCCAGGCATTGGCAGGTTACTGGGCTGCATATATTCTTGTTTATGCCTCTTTATGGCTGAGTGCTTTTGAGCATTGGATCAGTCAATTTATTTGGAGACCTGATTGGTCTGGACAACACTATATTTTTTGGTCATTTGGGTTGCCTATTGCACTATACTGCTCTTTGGTTGTGACCTATTGTGCCACAAATATGGCATCTACAGCTGGTAGTGCCCTCTTTGATATTGAGAGGTTGGATGGATCAAACTTTCAGTATTGGAAAGAGCAGATTTATGATGTGTTAGTGCAGAAGAGGCAGCATAAGCCCATTCAATGCAAAGGTGTCAAGCCTAATAGCAATAAACAGAGTGATTGGGATGACATGGATGAGCAAGCATGCTCTATCATTTAGTCATCACTCTCGAAGTCAGTCTACTTGCAGGTACAGGATGGTGTACAGGGTGTAGACTACCATGCATATGAGTTTTATACTCGTATATGCCGGATGTATGACCATGATAGTGTTATGTTACAGCATGATGGGCTGAAATGTCCTGATGGGCTGAAATACAGCCTTGATATGCACTCCAAAGGTCGATCAATTGGTAGAAACAGGTCATGTTCAAGGGGGAATTCCAGGAGCAAGTCTAGCTCTCGGACTTGTGTTAGATGTTTCTATTGTGGAAAGTATGGCCACATGAGAAAGTATTGCTGGAAATGGCTGAGAAAATACAAGAAGAAGAGCAAGGTTAAGAATGACAGGAAGAAGGAGAAGAAGCATGTTGAGCTTCAAGGCGTGGATGCCAGGGTTTCCACTGATAGTAGCAGTGATGAAGGCATTCTTTTTGTCTATGTCTGACACCTCCTTCTTGGCCACTGATGTACCCATTCTTGGTGATTGGATGTTAGATCCATGTGCTTCATGTCATATGACCCCTCATAGGTCATGGTTCAGTGCATATCAAGAATGCATTGTGGAGAGTGGTTTGATGGGCATTGATCATTCTATGGATGTCTATGGTTATGGGGATATCCACCTTGTTATGCTTAGTGGCTCTATTCTTGTTCTACAGAGGGTTAGACATATACCAGGACTTACTACGAGCAAGATCAGTATTGGACAGTTGGTTGAGGCAGGTTATCATGTCTCTTTGGGTGATCATGCATGGAAGATTGCTAGAGGCAATCTGGTTATGGCTAGGGGTTCACGGGTTGGATTCTCTTATGCATTGCATGTATCAGGTGTCCAGGATAAGATGCTTATGATTAGTAAGCAGCCATCAGCTAGTTTATGGTATGCCAGACTTGGACATATGTCTACTGCAGGTATGGAAGCCCTTACAACATTGAGATACATTCCTGTTATGGATGTCTCTCAAATTTTATGTCATGATTGTGATGATGGTCAGTAGTCAGGATCCTCCTTTGTAAGGAAGACAGTCAGTGAGAGGTATCTTGAGCCATTGCAGTGGTTCATAGTGCAGTTTGTGGGCCTATGCCTACCGTTTCACTAGGTGGTGCCTCTTACTTTGTGACATTTATTGATGCTGCTACAAAGTACATATGGGTCTATCCGATTCGGCAGAAGCATGATGTATATGATACATTTCAGCGCTTCTTGGGTAATGCTGAAAATCAGTCAAGAAAGAAGCTATTGAGCTTGATGACTGATGGTGATGCAGAGTTTATCTCTTCTAGATTTCAGCATCTATGTGATACACTTGGTATCAGGAGGGTGTTGACCACTCCTCATCTTTCTGCTCACGATGCCTTGGCAGAAGGCATAAATTGGATTCTATTAGACAAGATTGGTAGCATGCTACGGTATGCAGGTCTTACCGAATGCTATTGGGCTGAGGCATGTAAGACAGCTGCATACTTGCTTAACAGGTCACCCAGGAGATCTCTGAATGGTAGAGTGCCATTTGACTTCTTGACAGGCAAGGCACCATGTTATGAGCATTTACGTGTGTTTGGCTACGAGGCTTATGTTCCCGATCAAGGAGGTGTATCTTCCTTGGATATAGTGAGTCCAGTAAGGACTACAAGTTATGGGATTCTTCAACTAGAGAATTGATACGCAGCCATAATGTCTATTTCAGAGAGGATGCTATGTTTAGACAGAGCCCAGGACTATGGATAGCAGGAGAGTGGTATTCCAGGAGGGTGTAAGTACACTGATACTTCTGAATTCTTTGCAGGGGCAGCCCATATCCCTTGGAGTGGGAGGTTTTTCCCATGGTGAGTAGGTTATAAAGTTGGGACAGCCACGATTACTTCCTGATTTTGGTCAGAGACAGTCAGATGTCTCAAGTATTCCACAGGTTTATACTCCTTTGGAGATTGTTGATGCATCTTCTATGGATAGTTACAGTTTACTCCCAGGATGCGGAGTGCCTCTTACAGATGAGGATGAGGCTATGCATGGTGAGGAGGATACCTTGGCTAATGATGCCCCGTATGATCCATTGGCTGGTTATGCCAGGATAGATGTGGTTTCTGTAGTTATTGACTCGGGTCATATTGCGCATGGGCAGGAATCATTGATATGTTTACTTCGTAAGTGCCTCCATGGCCGGAAGCAATCCCCTTAAGCTTGGCTTCATAGGTTTGATACCGTTATGAGAGCTCAAGATGTGATGCACAGTGAGACAGGTTATGGTCTCAGTATTCAGGAGGTTGCTATCCTTCTGAGGTTACTTGCCATATGTTCCTTATGGACAGGGATGCTTTGCAGTGGGAGCTGCATGGTCTTGATGATGTTTGTCAGATACTTGGTTGTTTCAGTATGGAGAGGGGGAAGTTATTGAGTACTCCATTGCTTGTATTGGCTCCATACTTGAAATACAGTAGGTTTGACGATCGCAGATCAGTTGAGCAACAAGTTATGGTTGATATGGCAGCCATAGTACTTCATGCATCCATGAATGTGTTGAGACTTGGTTCTCACATGTTTGCCATTGGGGCTACACTTCCGGTTCTTGCTTCCGTTGTAGTGAGAGTTGGTAGCATGATTATGGCAGATTTTGGCATTAGGGAAGCGGTTGTGGACATCAGGTCCTTATGCTTCCAGGAGTAGCATGTAGGTGATGCAGGTTGGGTAGACCAGCAGAGGTCTATTGTTGGGCATGTGCTTATGGTCACAGGTGGTACAGAGACATTTTCTTTGCACAATGACAGTTCAGGTGCTATGGACTTAGCACAAGAGCACGTGGTGGTGAGAGTTCACTCTCCCAGTGAGATCTGGCATGAGATCTTGGTTGACAGGCATCTACAGCTTGTCATTTTCTATCCTGTCATTGTAAAGTGCCGATGGGCATAGGATGACGGTCTGGTTATCTTGTTTTTCAGCCTATGGCTGATTGTATTATATGTGTACTATACTCCCTTAAAGGCACACTGCCTTTAAGTGGGAGGTTGTTGGGGTAAAGGGCAGTGTGCCCACCCACTTGTACAGTGCCCATGTACACTCATATATATATGATAGAGGAATAAGCTAGAGTAGCTTTTGCTCCACCACTTTTGGTGTCTCCTATCCCTTTGTGTGTGCTCTCCTCTCCCACACCTTGCCCATGACTGCCTGCAAAAAGAAGTATCTTTTGGTAGCCATTCAGTATGTCACTAAGTGGGCTGAAGCTATCGCCGTCCCCACTGCAAATGGTAAGTTTCATATTTGAACGTATCTGCACAAGGTTTGGGACACCCATGGAGATTATCTCTGACCATGGGAGTCACAATTCTTAAATGAAGCAGTGAAGTTACTCATGGATCGCATGGGTATTGATCATCACACTTCTAGTATCTATTATCCGACATCCATGGGTCAAACAAAGCAGACCAATGGCCTCCTTTATAAAACCATGGGAAAAATGGCCACAGGGAACAGGAGCCAGTGGGATCAAAAGGTCAGTGAAGCCGTGTGGGCTTACAACATCACTCATAAAACATCTACAGGTCACACTCCTTTTGAGTTGGTGTATGGCACTGAGGCCATTTTACCACTAGAGATAGAGATTCCAGCTTTGAGATTGGCATAAGAACAGAGGATGACAGAAGATCAACATGTAGAGGCCAGATTGGTACAACTTGAGAAGTTAGATGAAACTTGACGCCTTGCACTACACCAAACAGAGGTCCAAAAGAATCGACAAAAGGCCCGCTTGGATGCTAAGATTCACAAGGGATGGGAAAGACACTTTGCTGAGGGGGACATTGTGCTATGCTTTGATAACAGATTGGACCACCAAATAGATAAGAAGTTTCTGCCACTGTGGACTAGTCCATACAAAGTCATCAAGGAACGTAGCAATGGGTTTGTACAAGTTCAGGAGCTGCATGAACCATATGGCAAGACGGTGATCAACAAGCAATACCTCAAGCCTTTATTTGTGCGTGATGGACCCACGCATGGAAATGTTGTGCATTCCCTGCCTGGGGGGGAGAACTGTTATGAATAAAATTGTCTAAGGAAAAAGGCATTAATATGTGTGTGTGTTTGTATATGTGGCAATAGTATAATAAAATATGGTGTGCATAGGGCCCAGAGTTGAGGTGTTAGGGCATGACCATGTGCCACCCTTCCACATAAGAGGACCCATAAGGTGTGTTGTACGTAATCCATGATAGTAATATTATAAAATGTAAGGTGGCATGGCTCCTCCATGTGCCACCCCTCCACCTAGGCTGCATTTAGTGAGATATGGCTCAAAATCCATGGGAGAAGTAATATAAAATAGGTGGAGATAGATATTATATTGAGTTATTCCCTCCATATGGGATAGGCCCATGTGGGGGAGGTATAGAAGGTCCAAGAGAGCAAGTTAAATAATCAGGAAAGTAGGCTGACGTGGCAAGATTCCTTGTGCCAACCCTCCACTTGTCCTCCTAGAGGTTTGAACATATTATAAAATTGGGAAGAGACAAAGGGAGTATCATAGACTTGAGATATGGGGCTTGATTTATGTGGAAAATTGAGGCAAAGGGTTGTCGCACACAATTGAGAGTGCGTAACCACCTAGCCCACATGGGAGACTTTTCCACACACACCATGCATGTGGGAGGATGCATTAATTGGGAGAGACCCCCTCTTTTGGCTATAAAAGAAGGGGGCTATTCCTTGATGAGACACGCTCATTCTTGTAAAGCCACCTAGCTAGTACTTTGATATTTCCCTCTCATCCTTTCTCTCAAATAAAGTATGGTCCTCTTCCCTTGATGTCTCCATCTTTACATTCCTCCTCCTATCATGTACATGCTTCTCCTCCCCCTCTCCCTTTCCCCTTGTGTCATAGTCTCCCTCTTCATGCCCTCCCCTTCTAATTCCTTTTTCCCTCCCATGAAACGTTTTGCCCTCACGATCTCCTTTCCTCTATGGCCCTCGAGTGTCGCCATGCTTAGCCTCTTGCCTCTGGTCTTGATTTCTTTTCCGGATAATAGTACTTGTGGTTGATGTGATCATTGATGGTCAAGTGATTTCTAATGATTACATTGATGGAGGTGCATCGATTAATGTCATGAGTGAGAAGACCATGATAGATCCTGATTTAAAATACTCTAGTACTACCTCTCCTTATCACATCAAATTGGCTGACAACACTAGGGTTAAGACCTTGGGAGTTGTGACGAATATAGAAGTGGATGTATGTGGAATTTTTGTGCCAAATACTTTTTAGGTGATCCCTGCCAAGCCAGATGCACATGCCTATCCATTGATTTTGGGAAGGCCTTGGCTACGCAAGGTGAAGGCTATTTAAAAATGGGATATTGGAGAATTGATTTTGCAGGGAAATGATAAGAAGGTGCGCTACAACATCAAAATCCACAAAAACGAAGTTGTCAAGGAGTCGTCTTCAACATCAGAGAGTTCAAGCTCTAATTAACCGATGAAGAAGAAGAGACAGGGTGTAGCTCCGAGGAGTCCAGCTCAGAGGGTGAGGTGGAAGGACTGGCCTTTGGTCTTTGTCTTGGTGCTGATCAGGATGAGTCAGGAAGGAACAAGGTGGTGGTGCAAGAAGATCTTGTAGAGACACTTCATGTGGAGGATGTGGAGCACACTAAACGACGCCAATGCAATGAAGAGCTTCTTGGTGATTCTCTCTCAGGTAGTGAGAAGCTCTAGTACTTGGATATGTTAGATGACTTTCCATGTCTCTTTGCAACAAGCTATTCGCAGGTTTGACCAGTCTCTCTTGTGGAGCACAAGATTGAGTTGAAGCTAGAAAGTAAGCCAGTTGTGCAATGCTTAAGGCGATTAGGAGTGATCCAAGCTGAGGCACTAAAGAAAGATGTAGCATAACTACTTGAGGCGGGATTCATCTTTCTTGTTGATGATTCAAAATGGATATCTCCTGTAGTTGTCACACCAAAGAAAGGAAATAAGTGGCGGATTTGTGTGGACTTTCATCCCCCAACTACCCCAAGGCCAGTGATTATAAGCAATGTGCACATGGAAGGAGTATAGCTCAAACTCAGGGAGTTTGATCCCCAAACATCTTGAAGTCCAAGGATTCTAGGCACAAGTTGGATGTCCTAGCTAATGCCAAGACCAAACAGTGCAGGCAACATGCACATTTTAGGTCTATGTACATGAAAATAGCCACACCAATGAAAATAGCCATGAAAGGAGTATAGCTCAAACTCAGGGAGTTTGATCCCCAAATATTCTAAAGCAAACAATCCCAAGAAATGTGCAAGGTTGCCGTGGAGTGTCTCGCGGAAGTTAAGCCTCGCCACCCGGAGTTTTGAGCCTCATGCGTGGGATTTGAACCACAAATGGTTTAAGGAGTGAGGGCGCTGAGGGAGTTTGAGCCCCAAATCACCTAAGCCTAGGAGGCACGAGGCTAACACAATCACTATTTGGGAACCGGTTAGGACCACCTCCTAATTTCAGGTTTGTCCCAAGCGCTTTCATAAGGTTAACACAAGTGCTATTTCTGCTAGTAGGGAGATATGAGAAGAATAGCAATATGCCTTTGCACCTTACGGGCCTAAGAGCCTTTGGTTGTAAAAGAGAAGGAGAGTGCTAAAAAGGAAAAGGGTTGGCCCTCCCTTCAAAAGGTGACTTGTATAAAAGGCCAAAGTGTTGACTTTGGTCTTCATTGTTGTTTGCACAAGTTTGAATACAAGCTCCCTCTTCTCTTCCAAGAGAATGTTTTGGGTGTTCTTTTGTTTCCATTGTAGTGCCCTTGTGGTTGCCACTCCATACCCCTTCACTCTCCTCTTCCCCCTCCCTTCTCCCCTCTCCTCTCCCCTCTCCTCTCCCCTCTTCCTCTTCCCTCTTTCTCATGTGGAACCACATTGCAACAATTTGGAGGCCGCTTTAGTGACACTTGTGGACGACTTGTGCCTTGCATTGCTTGGAGTAGCTTGGAGTGGAGGCTCCATCGGCATCTCTTCAACATCCCCATGACATGTGAGTCACCACTGAGACCCACAACAGTTATGTATCTACTTATTGGTTCACCTTATATCTTCAAGCAAGGCATACTTTTATTTTTCCCTTTATGTGGTGAGGTATACTTATGCGTACTCGTTTGGATGTGGCAAGGTTCAACGCCTTTCAGGGGACAATATTTACGAACACACATGGCTAATTGATTAAGTACTCATTTGGTGTGGCATATGGCTAACTACTTGAGTACTCATCTGGATGTGGTACATGGATTATTACTGAGTCCTCATTTGGATGTGACACATATTTATCTGGCTTTCACAATGAACACATATGGATTACTTATTGAGTACTCATTTGGACATGGTCATATTGCGTACTCATTTGGACGTGGCAAGGTTCAAGGTCTTTTAGATAAACACATATGGATTACTTCTTGAGTACTCATTTGGACATGGCACATATGGATTATTTATTAAGTACTCGTTTGCATGTGGCACATATGGATTACTATTGAGTACTTGTTTGGATGTGATCACCATTCCCGGATGCCCATTTTCTTGGTTACTTCTGGATGTTCTTTGTAATCTCGGATGCTCGTCTTCCCGGTTGTTTGGTACTTCGGATGCGAAGAGGATTGTCATTTCATTCCCACTATGATTATGTAAGTTGTGTCTAATCCACACCAGCTTGCCTCTTGTCATATGTACGTGGGTTATGCTCGTTGTATTTTTGATTGTTTGGTACTTCTGGATGAGGAGGTTGTTATTTCATTTCTACCTATGATTATGTAAGCTGTGTCTAAGCTTGTGCCTCTTATCATACGTACGTGGCTTATGCTTGTTGTATTTCTAGTTGTTCAATACTTCTGGCTGCCCAGTTGTTCGGTACTTCCAAGATGCCCAATCGTTCGGTACTTCCAGATGTCCAGATGCTCGTTGTGTCTAGATTATTGGTTCTTGATTTGCAAGATCTTTATGGGCCTTTCGATTGTGTTGCTATGGCTTTCTTACACCACGCAAGCGACATTTCAGCCTTGGATTTGTGGACATCTCAAATTCGACACTTTTGGATGCCCGGATGCTCATTGTGTTTTTGGATTATTGGTTCTTGATTTGCAGGATCTTTATGGGCCTTTCTGTTGTATTGCTACAAATTTCTTACACTACGCAAGAGACATTTCAGCCCTAGCTTTGTGGACATCTGATCAATTCGCCCCTCCATACTCATCTTTGGAGTGATCGAAGCAATTTCCTCATACATTCATCCTTGGTACAATAGAAAAGGACACTTGAATATTTGTTGTGTTCATATATACTGCATGAAATCGGTCATTTTAGGTGGATGAATTTTGTAAAACATGAAAGCATGATTATAAAGGTTTGAAGAGGTTTGACCAGATTGAACTTGGAAACAAGCTCTACTATTCATATGAAGAGCTCAAACATCGAACTTGAAGATCTCAAGCCCTGATTATGCATCATCACTATGTCATATGAAGAGTTGAAACATCGAACTTGAAGATCTCAAGCCTTGATTATGGATCATCACTATGTCAAACAAGTTGACATTTCCAGGAAGATTTTTCTATTTTTCACACATACTTTGCATTGTATCATGCACCAAACATAGCACCTATACTTTGCACTTTACTATGGACAAGTGCTTGTCTTATGCCTTTGTACTATCCACATGTAATTTGCATTGTATCATCCAACATTACACTGTATCATTCAAACTGGCATATGGCCATCCTTTGTATATATTTTTTCACATATATATATATAGTGGCTCGAGTTTTTCCCTTGTACTCCCCAAGGGTTTTTTCCAAGGGTTTTTTCATCCATAGCTAGTAGGCTTAGTTTGAGTGGGGGTGTTAGAGCTATATATATAGCTTGCCCTAGCTCAATCTAGTCCTCAACTATATATATGCCTATGATGTATGAATAGAATCACTTCCTTGGGAGCAACTCTTGTGTATGTCTCTCTCCTCTTTCTCTTCCTCTCAACACAACTCTTGTGTCCTTCTCTCTCCTCTTTCACTTCATCTCAATAGCATACACTCATAAATATAGATGAGTATGAAAAAGAAAGCAGATGTACTCATCCAGTAGGTATGCAATGTGAATTTAGTCCATTAAATTGTATCTAGGCACCTATGCAAACCGGCATGTACTCAGAGACACAATTGAGTGTGATGAAAGAGAACATATGAGCTCAGCCTGAAAACAAACGAGTGCCTTGAAAATGACAAGGAAACATGTGAGAAGTGCCTTTACATATGTGAAGTAATGCATCCAAGAAGTAATGATATCAAAGCTAAATAGAAAAGAAACATTGAAATTAGAAAACATGTTAGCATGTTAACAACACAAAACATTCAGCAAATCCTTTTCTTCCACAGGATGGACCAGCTTGTGAAAGTGAAGCTAGTGTTGAATACATGACGAGAAAGTCAAGCAAGATGTAAGATTATATGAGAGAAAGAAAAATTAGATCCACATTTTCATTTGCATATCTAGCACACCTACATGATTAGCAAGTTAGCCCAGAATGATAAGAAAGCATTTAGGATGAGGAACCTCCAAGCACTAATAAATGAATTTAAGATCAATATGAAATCTTTACCCTACTCTAGATCAAATACAATGGATGGTCTATAGGCATGCTTGATTGACAAAGGATGAAAGATAACCTTCTTTCAAAATCATAAGATAATTGAAAGTAACTCTCACCTTCAAAATAACACAAAACATTTAGGAAATCAAAACTAAATGATAAGATAATCAAATAAAATCTAGCCTTCAAAACAATACAAAATATTTTGGAAGCTTCTTTGAATTGATCCGCTCACGCTGAAAGTAAAGCTTGATATAGAATATTTGGCAAGTCTCTTTAACCAAGATTCATGGAAACTTAAAGCTGCAGCTAAACTTGTTAGCAAAAAATAATAATACATGTATTATCATTGTGAATAAAACATCAAGCATATTAATGTAGTGGAATACAAATAACATAATCTTTCAAGTGGAATATCAAGGACAAAGCATTGTACTATACTATCATGATATCATGGTTCCCAATCATGTACAACATTAAAGGAAGTTGGTTTATCTCTATACCAATAGGCAAAGAAAAGCTCCAACACATAGATGTATGTCATAGTGGTTGGTGATCTTGGAATTAGCCATTGTCGTCTCGCTGAAAAGCAATCAAGTTTTGTGAGGTACCCAAGTATAGATATTGACAGAGATCTTTGGTTGAAGGATGTTCTATGAATACTAAGTAGCAAAGCACTTACACAAAGACTCAACAAGTGATGCACTAAATAAGAAGTTGGTCAGTCATAAAGGATGCGCTAAATAAAAACTAGCTTAATAGATGTGAAGCATCATTGACTTTTACTTTTGCAAAAGTAGCATGAAACCAAAAGTGCTAAGCGCTAAACTCTTGTTTTAATTGATGACCTGATAAAAAGCAAAAATTTCTTTCATCTAGTAGATAACCTTTTGTCCAAGTGAGTTTCCCAATCAACTTTATGGTCTATTGAACGTATGTAATTATCATTGTAACAAAAGCATGTAGATTGGGCTGCCTTACTGTGAAGATAGTGGGAGAGAGGGAAGGAGTCTCACTTGCGGCTTTCTCACATACACAATGGGGGAATACACACACAGGTGGAGGCTGAAAACAGTTTTCCTCTTCTTAGTTGTGAAACCCAAAAGAACTCTAGTACAAAGAAATAGAAGAACCCTATATGTGGGTCTCAAACCAAACTCAACTAACTAAGGTAGCATACTAACTGAGCCACAAACTAGAGTAGATAAGGATAGCTGTCATCCAGCTATTATTCGTGGATGGTGTACCAACCGCATCTGCAGCTAACAAGTCGATGACATAAATGCACAACGATCACCCTGGCATATCGTGAGTGGAGATCGATATCTCAACACTCCCCCTCGAGCTTAATCCCAATCCTTGCACACCAAGCAAGTCTCTGAACTTGCGCAGCTTCTCTGTGCCCAATGCCTTCGTGAATATGTCAGCTACCTAATCCTCTGTGCTGACATAAACTAGATCAATAAGACCTAGTAAAACCTTCTCCCGCACATAGTGATAATGCACCTCAATGTGCTTTGTTCTAGCATGATAGACTGGGTTATTTGCCAAGTGTATACTGCTCATGTTGTCACAATAAATGACAACTGGCCCATCTTTACTGATGCATATCATAAAGTAGCTTATGCAACCAAGCTACCTCACATGCAGCCATTGCTGCACCCCTGTACTCAGCCTCTGTGCTCGACAAGGCAACTGTAGGCTGTTTCTTGCTGCTCTAGGTGACTGTAGCACTCCCAAAAGAGAACACATATCCACTTGTAGATCGTCTATCTAAAATACTACCAGCCCAATCAACATCAGTGTATCCATGCAACTGTATTTGAACCCCAGCCTCATAAAATAGTCCATATTGCAATGTGAACTTCACATACCTGAGTATGCGTCTAGCCGCATCCAAATGCGGTTTCCTTGGAGCCTGCATAAACTGACTTACCAATCCAACAGCATAGCTTAAATCTGGCTTGGTAATAGTCATATAAATCAAACTTCCTACTATGCGTCTGTACATAGTAGGGTCTTCCAGAAGCTCACTTGCATCTGTGCTCAGCTTCACATTCTGCTCCAAAGGAACTGAGATAGGCTTACAGCCTGTCATCCCATATTTGGACAGCATGTCCAATCCATACTGCCTCTGCAAGAGCTGTATCCCACTTGGTGATCTAATCACCTCAATGCCCAAGAAATAATGCAGCTCTCCCAAATCCTTCATCTCAAACTTCTGCTTCAATAGCATTTTCACATGAAGGATATATTCATCACTATCACCTGTGATGATCAGATCATCAACATAAATGACAAGCATCATAATCCCTTTCTCTGTTTTTCTCACATAGAGTGAGAAATCTGCCTTGGAAATCTGAAAGCCAATAGTGACAATATACTGTCCTATCTTGTCAGACCATGCTCTAGGTGCTTGCTTCAAGCCATACAAGGCTTTCTTCAAACTACAAACAAACTCAGGATGAATATCATGAACATAACCTACTGGCTGCTCCATAAAGACCTCTTCTTGCAAATCACCATGTAAGAAGGCATTCTTTACATCCATCTGATGTAAAGACCATCCCTTTGATGCGGCCATAGCAATGACTGCTCTTACAGTTGCCATCCTTGCAACCGGACTGAATGTTTCTTCATAATCAATGCCATATGTCTGTGCATACCCCTTGACAACTAATCTTGCCTTGTATCTATTCACAGAACCATTGCATTGTGCTTGATCTTATAAACCCACTTACAGCCAATTGCATTCTTGTTTTTAGGCAAAGGCACCAATTCCCATGTAGCATTTGCTTCCAAGGCATCCATTTCTTCATCCATGGCTTTCTCCCATTTTTCATTTCCCATGGCTTGCTCAAAAGAAGTGGGTTCTGGTTCCTGTATCACTTTGACCATATAGGCATAGTGAATGGCTGTAAATCCATCATATTTCAGCCTATCCATAGGATACCTAGCTCTGGTAGACCTGCGCAAAATAGGCTCACTTCCAGGTGCTCTCAAAACATCCCTGGTCTTCCTTACTCCAGGTGTACCAACAGAAGGAATACTCAACTGATCATCAATGCTCTATTCTGAGCCACTGGATTCACCATCCACATAAGAGTGACCTGCATTCACATCAAACATGGGCTAATCTACCTTCTCTTTTCCTTTTCGTGATACCTGTGTACCACTA
The DNA here is from genome assembly GCF_047967505.1 of Dipteris shenzhenensis. NCBI lineage: Eukaryota > Viridiplantae > Streptophyta > Polypodiopsida > Gleicheniales > Dipteridaceae > Dipteris > Dipteris shenzhenensis. The sequence goes on along the minus strand of NC_141600.1, from coordinate 49,462,819 downwards.
TGTGCATTGTTTTGAGGAGATTCTCCTGATCTCAATCTACCTGTCCATGGCAAAGTGTGTGATCCACTGCTAGAGGACACTGCAGGTCCACTAATATTTTGTGATTGCTGCTGTGAATTCTGCGCAGCATTACCATTTTGTGCATCTACATCAATCATCACATTTATTGGTTTATACCAGCTGCTCATCTCATCAAAAACAACATCTCTGCTCACTGTAAACTTATGAGTAGAAGGGTTATAGCATCTATACCCTTTCTGTTGCAGAGAATAACCAATAAAGATGCACTTCTCAGCTTTTGGATCCAACTTGGACCTCAACTCATCTGGCACATGAACATAGGCAATGCAACCAAAAATTTTCAAATGAGAAATGTCTAGTTTCCTACCAGTATACATCTCCTCTGGCGTCATGCCATGTATCGCTGCAGTGGGAGTCCTGTTCATTATGTAAACTGCTGTAGCAACTGCTTCAGCCCAATAATAATCTGGTAGACCTTTTTCTTTAGCATGGCCCGAGATACCTCTCCAATATGCCTGTTTTTCCTTTCTGCAAGTCCATTTTGCTGTGGGATATGATTGCATGAATATTGCTGCTTTATGCCATGCTCCTGCAGGAACCTTGCAAACTCATTTGAGAGGTACTCTCCCCCTCCATCTGACCTTAGGCATTTTATTTGTTGGCCTGTTTCTTTTTCAACCATAGCTTTAAAAGATTTGAAGTGCCCAAACACTTCACTTTTCTTTTTCATAAAATACACCCAAACTTTTCTACTGAAGTCATCAATAAAAGTGAAAAAATAGTGACAACCTCCAATAGATGCAGCTTTAGTAGTCCACACATCAGAGTGGATTAATTCCAATGGCTTTTAACTCTCTTGAACATGCCTAGGAAATGGTTTCCTTGCCTGTTTTCCAAATTGACAGGCTTCACAAACCTTATGCATTTCTGCAACCTTGAATTTAGGAAATCTTGCAACAATATTTTGGGCTTGCATTGATTTAAGTCGCTATATATTAACATGACCAATGCATTTATGCCAGATATCAATATCTGCAACTACACCGGTCCCATGTGCAAACATTGCTGCACTCAATTCAGGCATGTCTGCATCCAACGTAAACATCCTGCCCTTCTTCTTTCCTTTTGCTATCAAGCGACCGTTATTTTTTATATCCTCAACAAAGCATCCATGAGGATTAAATCTGACTTGCAAGCCCTACTCAACCATTTGAGCAATAGAAACCAGGTTCTTGGTGATGTTCGAGACATGAAATACATCAGACAGGTATTTCTTTTTCCCATCCTGCATAGACAAAGGAATTTTACCAATCTGCACAATAGGATGTGCAGTATCATCACTAGTCTCCACAAATCCTGGTTTTTCCATTTTCCTTGCATCCTGCATCCACCCTGCATGACCTGTCATGTGGTTTGATGCACTTGAGTCAACATACCACACATCATTTTGTTCTTTTGTACTTGTCACAGAATTGGTCATGTGTTGCACCATAAATAGATGCTCATTTCTGTCATCGCCTTGTCTACTAGAAGATGCATAATTGCCTTGCTGCAATTTTCCATTCATAATGTCATTCTGCTTCTTGTAGCAGTCCTTAGCCATATGACCCATTTTACCACAGTAGTAGCATTCAACATTGTTGTTTGCATTTTGGCCTCTCTGCCATCCACCACGGCCTCTTTGGCTCCCCCTGCCTCTAGAGTTACCACGTCCTCCTCCATAGGACTGGTTTTCTTGAGTTTGCTGCATATTCTGATTTCTACCATGGCCTGCACATCGGCCTCCTCTACCTCTGCCTCTACCTCTTCCAGCATTTGAGTAGAAGACAGTTTCTTTTGAAGTTCCTCCTGAAGAAGATGCACCCCCATTTCTCTGCTCTTCAGAACTTAGAAGAGCAAACAACTCTTAAAAATTAGGAAATTTTTCATGGACGGCAATGGATGTCTGGAACTGTGCATAATCCTTTCCTAGACCATTCAAGGTCACAAAAACTAGATCATCATCTTCCACTGGCGACCCAATGGAAGCAAGTGCATCTGCAATTTTCTTCACCTTCATGTGGTAGTCATTGATGCTCAAATTTCCTCTCTGCACATTGTGCAGCTCCTACTTGAGCTGCATTTTCTTGGCTTGCGTATTTGTGCTTTACGTTTTTGCCAAAGTATCCCATGCCTCCTTTGGCGTACTTGCATCCTGAATATGCACAATCATAGAATCCGAAATACTGATAGATAGCCAGTACATAACTTTTCTAGCTCTCTCATGCCATCCTTTCAATGCCTGCATTTTCTGTTGATTGGGAACCTTAGGAAGAATTGGTTCTTCTTCATTTCCTGTAATGAACTCCCAATAGCCTTTTCCCATAAGGAAATTCGTCATTCTAAACTTCCATGCCTGGAAGTTGTTCTTGTCAAGCTTTTCTGTGACAATCTGTGAAAGAGAATCAAACGCCATTATAGAACACTATAAAATATTCTCTCACTGTGAAAAACACAGCTTTTGCCTCACACGGGCAGATCTACAAAACTGACGAAAGTGGTATTTGACCACACAGTCACTTCCTAGTGACGATTTTGCATCAACAGGCAACAAGCATGATTCCACAACTCCCAATATCTCTGCACACAGGCATACGATGCAATTTCTGCGGCAACTTTTTACCGACCAGCAGAGCAGTGGTTGCACAACAAAAATAGGGCCTTTTTTTGAGTGCCTGCGAAGAACTTTTGCCTTCAAAACGGGCCTTGAAATGGCCTCGAATCAGGCATACGATGCAATTTCTGTGGCAACTTTTTACCGACTAGCAGAGCAGTGGTCGCACAGCAAAAACAGGGCCTTTTTCTGAGTGCCTGCGAAGAACTTCCACCTTCAAAATGAGGCCTCAAATATACTGCGGTCTTGCCACACCACGAAGGGCGTCTCAATCTGAGACAGTGCACTCTTGCACTTCTGGCTGTGCTACATGCAGAGATTTGCTCCCGAACTTGAAATAGGAAAGCAACACTGGTCCTCTTACTAGGACACCGCGAACTTGGTTTGCTTTCTTGAGCTCCTTACCACGAACAAGGCTCTGATACCATGTGAAGATAGTGGGAGAGAGGGAAGGAGTCTCACTTGCAGCTTTCTTACATACACAATGGGGGAATACACACACAGGTGGAGGCTGAAAACAGTTTTCCTCTTCTTAGTTGTGAAAGCCAAAAGAACTCTAGTACAAAGAAATAGAAGAACCCTATATGTGGGTCTCAAACCAAACTCAACTAACTAAGGTGGCATACTAACTGAGCCACAAACTAAAGTAGATAAGGATAGCTGTCATCCAGCTATTATTCGTGGGCGGTGTACCAACTGCATCTGCAGCTAACAAGTCGGAGACATAAATGCACAACGGTCACCCTGGCATATCGTGAGTGGAGCTCGTTATCTCAACACTTACTCTTAACGAAAATATTGACACTCTACTTGACATCGATTAGATAATTTCTTCATCCCTAAAGATTGACTACGCTTGCAACAACGATCTTGTGCTCTTGGTTTTTATGGATATGATCGGTGGGTGTTGGGTCTCCTCTTCATCTAAATTTTTGTGGAGTCATGTAGCTAAAGAAGTTTGCTTTATGTGATTGAGCCTCTTATTTCTCCATGTGGGAACATGAAAGCATGATATACCAATGTGTTAAATCCAAGGGAATGCAAATACTGAGTGCAAGATGGTGTGATCAACTAGTGGTGACTCAAAGCGGGAGGGTGACGCCGTATCAGGAAGCTTCTTATCATTAAGTCTAATTTTTCATTGCTTTTTCTTTTGCTTCAAAAATTTTTGATTCTATAAAATTATGAACCTTTTCCATCCTCATGTCCTAGATCAAGTTCTCTCTAGTTATGTGTGTTCATCTTGCTATCCAAACACTCTTCTACCAGTTTATTGACAGCAAGAAGAAAAGAGAAACAACCATAACTTTCTTACTTGAAATCGGAATATCGTGATCCAACTAGTCAAAATAACCAGCGCATATGCATTGAACAAGCCATCGTGGTCCGTTTTCATCAATCATGATCACGGCACTGATTTGCGATGCATCTTTGATAACTTTTGCATATCAACTCAAAACTTAGCGATCAAGTAGTCAAAACAATAAGAAAGAATGCTATGTGAATGATTGCATTATCAGATTGATGAAAATCATGTTGCTTTCTTCTCACAGTCATGCAAGAGCATAGCCATGCTCTGATACCATGTTGAGAGGAAGAGAAAGAGAAGAGAGATGAACACAAGAGTTACTCCCAAGGAAATGATTCTATTCATAGATCATAGGCACATATATAGTAATTGAGGACTAGGCTAAGTTAGGGCGAGCTATATATAGCTCTAACAGGTTGAAATATGGATTGATTTTCAAGTTCGTTCTCACAAATCCCTAGCAACTGAGTATGCATGGTTGTAAGTCTTATAGAATCTTAGTTATGGCACCAAAAGTAAAGATGTCTTAACTTATTATCCATGTAGTTTCTTGAAAACAAAAACATGCTCAAAGGACTTCTATCATTAAAAGAGGCTATTTTTATGAAGAATGCGTTTATAGAAAATACCATATAGAATCTTTTCCCAAGTATGAGGCCACTACAGCTAAGAGGCCATTAGAATTGCTACATAGTGATATTGTAGGGTAATACATGCACCATCACTCAATGCTAGCTAATATTTTTTCACATTTATTGATCACTAAATGAAAAAGATATTCATCTACACCATGAAGAAAAAGAAGAAACTACGTGAAAAGTTTAAAAGTGCAACACTATGGTAGAAACTCAGTCTAGTTGTCAAATCAAATGCCTTAGATGCATGAATATGTCTCCAAAGAATTTAACTAGGTTTTGGAAGCAATGGAAAATACAAAGATAGTTTTTCTTTGAATAAAATACAAAAACAAAAGAGGATCCAAAATAAGAACCGCAATCTTGTTGAGAATACAAGGGCATGATGCAAACAAAGGACATGCACGAAAAAAAGCAATTTTCACAATAGTTTCATGATATAGACTAGAGGAAGCATGGAGTGAACTTACCATAAACCTACATCATCTAAGTCTGTTAAAATGCAGTGTCTATGCTCATGTGTCAAAGGACAAGAGGGGTAAGTTTGATTCCAAGAGTGAGAAATGCCTAACATTTTGTTGATCTTTAAATCTCTTTTATCTAGAAGCATTTGAGAAAAGAATTCTCTCTGTTCCTTTGACAACATATGGGATATGCTCTATTTTGGCCGACTCCATCTCAAGTTTATTTGTCTTAGCCAACTATTTAAATTGTTAGTCCAACTTCTATTTCAATGATAGACATTGGGATTTCTAACTTTTAAATGAATTGATTTCATCATGCATGTCCTCTTTCTTTATCCTGCCTTCATGCTACAGTCCAATTTCCCTCATGCAATCCATGATTTCCATCATTCATGCAATCCCTTATTTCCTCATGAATGCATAAGGCATTGAAAATTTAAGTTAAACATGCATGCAAGGGAAAGGAGAAAGGAAGGATTAATAAAGAGAAGAGAAAGAGAAGGAAGAACGGAAGGAGAAGGGGGATGAGAGAATGGAAGGAGAAGAGAGAATGGATTAAGGAGAAGGGAGATGGGAAGGGGAAGGGGAAGGGGAAGGGGAAGGAGAAGGAGAAGGAGAAGGAGAAGGAGAAGAAGGTATGCAAAGCTATATGATGTATGCAGAACTATCATAGCGCGCCTATAGATGCAACTAATTTCGCATCTATAGGCGCAGCTCCATACTTTAAAAAACTTTTTACGTGCTGTTAGAAGTGCTTTGACATACGAATCTAGACAAAAAGCTAACAACGACAGACGCCCAACCCCAAAAAGAACAAAAGTACCCAAAAATACTATTTCTTGCATGCGACAAAGGACAAATCTAAAGAGAACAACTTTCTAAGTGTACAAGAAGCATCATAGATTGAGAGAGAAGAGCAACTGACAAGAGACTTATCTTGGAGAGAGGTATGAAAAGCTTCTTGTATTTCTTCAAAGCTTCCTCTCCTTCTTCTCTTGTGGCTTCCTTCTTCACCCTATTCTCTTGTATGCTTGGGGATGCTTGGGGATGAGTGTGTATGCCAGGAGATGAGTGTGTGTGCCTGGAGATGAGTGTGTATGCTTGGAGATGAGTGTGTTGAAAGGTTTTCAAGCACGACGGAGTGAGGAAATGAGGGAATGTATGTTTAAAAAGCATTCTACATGTCTACAAGTACATCTACACTGTGTTCTAGACACGCCTAAAAATGCATTCCACAGTACAGATGCGCCTATAGATGCACTTTAAGATGTGCTATAGTGTTTTCTCATTAAATTTGCAAGGACAAACACATTTTTTAGGTTGTTTATTTGTAGGATGTCTTCTTCAACAAGTACCTCTAGTGAGGATGAACCCCTCCATATCCACCATTGAGAAATGTGGTTGGAGCAAAAAATCAAATGTATGTGTGATCGATGTCGAGGAAACATGTATCGTGCATGTAGAATTACACTCAGTCACATATCAACATATGGAGAATGGGATGCAACCGTATCCATGGTAAGTGTTAAAGCATTGAAGTTGATTGAGATACCTATGGGTGTTCAAGTGTTTGATATATGATCCTTTTCTAAATTGATATAGGATGCAGTGCCACACCCACATATGTTGCCCTATGCTCGTCGTGAGGAGGCAAAGCGTCGGCAATATGAGTTGGGATCTTCAGGAGGGACGGTTACGGATGCATGGAGTGATGGTGATAGTAGCCCCCCACCATTACCTCATAAGGTCATGGAGAAAGAGGTGTTCAATGATATGGTGCGAGATTCATTCCTCAGGTAGGGATGATAGCATGGAGCAAGACGATCTTTTTACTACAGCACTGACACCACTGTCTGAGGGGTGCACATTCTCTATTATACGTGCCTCCTTAGAGTTACTAAACTTGTAGACCATCTATGGATGGAGCAATGCAAGTTTGAATACATTACTCAAGTAATATTTAATTTTGATTTTGTAAACACGGTGAATTATGCTAATGGGTCAATTGTTGGAATACTTTTTCTCATTAATGGTCTTCACGTGCAAGCTATTGTTTAACATGCTTCCAAGGGAGAATAAATTACTGACCTCAAGAGATATGGGAAGGCAACATGTGACCTCTCTTGGAGGGTTGGATTACAAGCACATCCATGCATGCGTCGATGATTGTGTTCTATTTCGTGGACCACATAAGGAGATAAGAGAGTGTCCTACTTTGGATGAGGCAAGATATAGAGCAGATCTCAAAACTTTGGATGTGCCTCGTAAGGTTATGTGACCTTTTCCCATAGTCCTTCGCATCCAACATATGTTCAAGTGCAAATCCATTACAGAGATCATGTCATTGCATTCCTCCCATCAATCAACCAAGGGCAAGTGGAGATCTCCCGCAGACACTCTTGCATGGAAGAATATTGAAGACACATGGCCAAGCTTGAAGGAAGAACCTAGGACCTTGAGACTTGGATTGGGTATGGACAGTGTGAACCCATTTAGTCTCAAAAGCTCCCGGTTACATAGTATGCCTAGTGATATTGGTGAATTATAATCTTACACCCTCTATGGCAATTAAGAAAGGACATGTTATGTTATCCCTTCTAATTCCAATGAAACATAAATTAAAAAAACCCAGATGTTTATCTGGAGGTTTTGATTGATGATCTGGAGATACTTTAGAGAGGTATCGAGGTTCATGGCTTCCCTCGTCACGAGAATTCAACTACAAGGTAGTTTTGATTTGGATGATGCATGACTTCCCATGCTATGGCGAGTGTTCAGGTAAGCATTGAACTTTTAATTATGAGTAGGAAATCGATGTGGCACCCTAAACCCACCTTTTTTACACAATTGTGTCTATTGTTTAGGTCTAACTACATTGGGTTACCATGCATGTCCTGTTTGTGGTCCTTCACTAGTTGCTTCACGGCTAGATGTGTTGAATAAGGTCATCTATGAGAATCACCATCGATTTCTCCAACCTGATCATCCTAGATATGTCACCCCTTGGAATGAAGTCCCCCCATAGTCACTCACTGCAAGAGATTGGATGATAATTTGGGACCTTTCCAAGACTCCTCATCCACGTGGCATGAGCCAATAAGCTTTTGTAACTATTGTGTCTTATATTGAATGGAAATAAAGATTGCATGCTAACACCATATTTTGTTTAGATACTCCATCTTTTATCAGCTACCATATTGGTCCCACCTCAAGATCAATAACCTGCTTGATCCCATGCATATCTTCAAGAATGTGGTGTCTACCATTTGGGAACATTTGAATAGGACACGAGATTCCTTGAGCATAAGGGAGGATCTATGCACCACAAGGAGGATGCATGAAGCTTGGCCACAAGAGAGGCCAAATGGAGCATCACGACATGTGGTTGGAGCAAAAAATCAAATGTATGTGTGATCGATGTTGAGGAAACATGTATCATGCATGCAAAATTACATTCAATCACGTCTCAAAGTATTACACTCAATCACGTAGAATGACACTCAATCACTATGGGCCATGTCGACCAAGATGTCGAGCGTAACCCGAAAGGATTCATGCCTGTAGGCTCTTTCCTACTGCTTTCGTAGGAAGAGCTGGGTATTCTTTGTTGCAGGGTTCCGAGGCTTTTTGTCACCTATAGATATATTGGGATTGTCGGTTGTAGTATATGTGTAGCTTAGGACCTCGAGTCGTGTTCCACGTAGGCTTAAGTGTGGTAAGTAAACAAAGTGCAAGCATGTGTAAAAGAAACGTAAACCATCTTTGTTGAGATAATGAAGGCTTTCGCCTTCATTGGGGGTTGTAGGGTTTAGGAGGAGTTTAAGGGTTCAGAAGGAGGTTCCAGGGTTCAGAAAGAGTTCCAGGGTTTAAGAGGAGTTCCAGGGTTCAGAAGGAGGTTCCAGGGTTCAGAAAGAGTTCCAGGGTTCAGAAAGAGTTCCAAGGTTTAGAAGGAGTCCAGGATTAGAAGGAGGATCCAAGGTTCAGAGTAGAGTACATGGTGGAGAACTTGTCTCCCTCGTAGATCATGGAGTTTAAGGGTTTAGGAAAGCATAGGAGTGGAAGAGGAAGAAGGTGTAAGAGCATGGGTGAAAGAAGAGAGAGGAGGAAGGAGGAGGAGGGAAGAGGAGGAGGGAGGGGGAGGAGAGAGGAGGAGGGGGAGGAGGGAGGAGGAGGAGGAGGAGGAGGAGGGAGGAGGAGGAGAAGGAGGAAGGAGGAGGAGGGAGGAGGAGAGGGAGAGGGTGGGTTGCAGGGTTGGAGGAGAGGGGAGAAGGGTTGCAAGGTTAGGACATGCTTTTGGACGTGCAGTGCAAGGAAGCATGGACACTTGAGACAAATGCTTGGAATACCAATGTAGACTCAACACAATGCCCCAAGAGTGTGGGCTTCATTCCATTATGGGGTATTTATACAAGTTGGAGAGCTTCTCTCTGCATGTAACACAAAGTCGTATCACAAAGTTGTAACACAAAGTTGTATCACAAAGTTGTAACACAAAGTTGTAACACCTTCTCTCTCTACATGTAGAAGTTGTAACACAAAGTTGTAACACAAAGTTGTTACACAAAGTTGTTACACAAAGTTGTTACACAAAGTTGTAACACAAAGTTGTGTCACAAAGTCGTAACACATTCTCTCTCTTCATGTAGAAGTTGTAACACAAACTTGTAACACAAAGTTGTTACACAAAGTCGTAACATAAAGTTGTGTCTAGAAGTTGTAACACAAAGTTGTAACACAAAGTTGTATCACAAAGTTGTAACACCTTCTCTTTCTTCATAAGTTCATGTTGGCACAGAGTCAACATACTCCCGGATCCATTTTATTACCCGTCCTCGGGTTATGGCTTATTTTGATTGCAGAGTTGGGATGCCATGTGCGTAATTCAATGGCTATTTAGCTAGCTTGTGGTATATGCGAGTCGTTCCTGCTGTAATGCTTTTGCACCATACAATTTGTAGTCAATAGTCAAGAAACTTATCACCTCTTAAGGAGGGGTAGATGACTATGAATGTCAGAGGGGATCTCGTTGCTGAGGTTGCGGACTCTACCATCGAATCTTCTTGGGAAGAGGTTTAGCGGGGCTCTCGTTGTGGAGGATTGGTATAAAAGGATGTTGGTCAAGAAGCTTATCTCCTCTTAAGGAGGGGTAGATGACTGTGAATGTCAGAGGGGATCTCGTTGCTGAGGTTGCGGACTCTGCCATCGAATCTTCTTGGGAAGAGGTTTGGCGGGGGTCTCATTGTTGAGGCTAGCATTTCTTGCTATCTTGCATACATGTTGGATGCGATTGCACCCGTAGCATTGATCTTGTAGATAATTAGTATGCAAGTTTGATATTTTTGCATATAGGAGACGGCTGTGATGTTTGGCAGGGGTCTCGTTGCGGAGGCTGCAGACTCTGTTGCCAATTCATCTTGAGTTTTGGCATAGCTTCGTGTACTGCGTGTGAATTCATTGCATGCTTTGAGAGTATGGAATGAAAGTGTGTGATACTATTTTTTATGCAATCTATTATGTGCCTATGCAACATCATGTGAGTGCATGTGATGTGTCTAACTATATGCTTATTTGTGGGATTTGATAGGGAAACTAAGACTCAAACATCCCTAATGTGCAAAAAATGTGCGTATGCAGTGAGTGTGCGTGTAACAATCTAGTGCAAACTATATGTGCAAAAACGTGCATATGCGAGTGAGTGCTTGTGATACAATCTAATCCTAACTAAGGAAGACTTGGTTTCCCAAATCTTCGTTTTTGTCGGGGATGGCTCGCGTGTTGATGTAGTAGCGCTTCAGTCGGCTCCTGTTTATTGTTGTGTTGAATTGGACTCCATCCAGTGTTTCAAGTAGCATAGCTCCGATGGGATTCATCTTTCGTACTCGGTAGGGTCCTTGACCTAGATACTTCAGTTTTCCCTTGTGTACTTTGGCATTGTAAAACAGGACTAAGTCTCCTTCCTTGATGTCTTTAGCTTTCAGATTCCTGTCAAACCATGCCTTTCTTCGACATTTTTCTGTTGTCATGGCATGATAAGCGACTAGTCTTGTCTCTGTATGCTTTTCCAACTGACAGAGGCTTTCTTTCAAGGACTCATGATCACCCATGCCTTCCTGTACTGCAATGCGTAGACTTGGTATTACAAATTCAAGTGGGACCACGGCTTCAAGGTCGTACACCAATTGAAAAGGTGTGTTCCCTGTACTGACCTTGAATGTGGTTCTGTATGCCCATAAGGCTGCATTCAGTTTCTCTGCCCAATCAGAACGCTGTGGTTCTACTACCTTGGTGAGGATATTGCATATGATTTTGTTTGTGGATTCTGCTAGTCCATTCCCTTGGGGGTAGTAGGGTGTGCTTTTTCTATGGATGACCATGAAGCCAAACAAGAGTTCTTGGATTACCTCATTGACAAAATGTGTGCCTCTATCCGACACAATTTCAAGGGGGCATCCGAATCGGGTGATCACATGTTCGTATAAGAATCTTGCTGTGCTTTTGGCATCTCCCTTTCTGACTGCTTTAGCTTTAGCCCATTTTGTAAAGTAATCAGTGGCCACAATGATGTAACGTGCCTGTGTTCCTTTTGCTGTTGGGGATGTATGGGACCCACATAGTCAATCCCCCATTTTTCAAATGGTTGTTGTGCAACAACTGTTGTTAGGGGATTGAAGTCTTTGTGTTGTGGTTTAATAGTTCGTTGGCATACATCACAGCCTTTTACATATTCATAGGCATCTGCCCACAGTGTTGGCCACCAGTAGCCTGCGAGGAGAACTTTTCTTGCTGTGGCTTCCCCTTGGAAGTGTCCTCCTGCAATGCCTTCATGGACTTCACTCAGGATTGGTAGGATCTCATGAGGCATTACACATCTTCTTAATATCTGGTCCTTACCAATCTTGTACAGTTGTCCTGCAATGAGTTGATAGGGTGCAGCCTTTAGAATCAATTTTTTGGCATCTACTGCTTTCATGTCAGGGGGTGGTCTTCCTGCCATCAAGTACCCAATGATATCTCCACACCATTCTGGAACAGCATCTATTTGAAATATTGTGGCATCTGGTAAGTCGTCTTCTACTCCAGTGGCTTCTTCTCCTGTCTTGACTCGAGACATGTGATCGGCAATGTAGTGTTGGGCACCTTTGTGGACCACGATTTTGAAGTTGAATTCTTGCAGCAAGAGGAGCCATCTGATTATTCTTCCTGTGGTACACGGACGGTTCACAAGATAAAGCAATGCTTGATGGTCGGTGTAGAAGACAAAGTCATTTGCGAGTAGATAGTGCCGATATTTCTTTACACTATACACCATTGCTAGGGCTTCTCTTTCTGTGGTTGTATAGTTGATCTTTGCATCATTGAGTTGTCGACTGGTGAAGTAGACGGGGTAGTCTTTCTTATGTTCACCAGGTTGACAAAGCACACTCCCAATTGCATACTTGGATCCATCAGTATGAACATGAAAATCAATATCCCAATTGGGAGATATAAGGATGGGTGTTGTGATTAGGCGCCACTTTAAAAGCTCAAAGGCTTGGTCGCACTCTTCGGTCCATAAGAACTCCACTAATAATTTGTAAAGTGGTCTAGCTATCATGGCATACCACAATATAAATCTTCTATAATAGCCGGCATGTCCCATAAAGACCTGTACACCTTTGGAATTTGTAGGAGGAGGCAATTCCATGATGATTTTGATTTTGTCCATGTCAGTTGCAATCCCATGTTGAGAGACGATGTGTCCCAAAACAACTCCGTGGGTGACCATGAACTGGCACTTTGTTGGATTTAGGGAGATGCCATACTCCCTGCATTTGATTAGTACTTCTTCCAGACATTTGAAGTGGTCCTGTTTGGTTGAATGGATGCACAAATCATCCAAGAACACCTGTAAAACCTTATTCAAAAATGACTTGAAAGCTGTGAACATGACTCGCTGGAATGTGGTTGGGGCATTACAAAGGCCGAATGGCATGATTCTATATGCAAAAATACCCCATTCTATAGCAAATGCTATTTTTGATTGGTCTTGAGGAGCAATTTGCACTTGGTTATAGCCACTGAAGCCATCCAAGAAGCTATATATTTCGGATCCTGCCACCTTTTCCAACACTATTTCTGTTAAGGGTAGGGGGTAGTGATCCCTAATTGTGGCGGCATTCACATTTTTCAAGTTTACGCAGATTCTGAGCTTCTTGTTGCGTTTAGGCACAATGACAATGGGTGAAACCCAATCAGTGTGTTCTATCTCGTAGATGAATCTGGCATCTAGGAGTTTTTCTAGCTCATCATAAACCATGGTGCCATATTTAGGATTTGTGCGATAAGGTCCACATACCTTAGGGCGAGCACCTTCCCTTATAGGGATCGTGTGAACTGCCACTTCTGGTGAAATTCCTTTCATCTCTTTGTATGACCATGCTAGGCAGTCACGGTATTCCATTAGGAGGTCTTTGAGTTTGATTTCATCTTCTTGACGGAGCTGTTTCCCAATGAAAACCAATTTTTCTTCCTCCCCTTCAAGGGCGAGGTTTATTGTGCATGTTTTTGCCGGTCCCTCATAGATTGGAGTTTCTCCAATGCTATCGGTTTCTTGAACTTCAGATTCTCTGATTGGTCTTGGCATTGCTATTGGTGCACTGCCACTTGTATAATTCTTAAAGTATTCCGTCACTTCTCGAAGATCAGCCTCTGATGGGGTTGAACTAGCTCGACATGTGTCATGTGTACTAGGTGGCATAGTTGCATTTAGTAATTTGTTAGGCTCTTCTTTTCTTTCTTTTTCTGAAGTCTCGTGATCGAGCTTCATCCGCACATGTGGCTTATATTTCCGAAACTTCTTACATTGGGAACTGTGAGGTAACTTTTCCACTGGTAAGGTGTTTCCAAGTAAGGGTTCATGTGCTGCACATACTCCTTCCAGTCCCTCAGGGGACCATTCAAGAGGTGGTGGTTTTGATTTTAAAGGGACTGCCTTTGCAAGGTACAATTCGACAATCCTTGTTTGGACTCGTTCGAATTCATTGAAGTGCTCAGCCTTGGCTTTTCTGCGATTTCCTCCTGCAGCTTTCTTGCGGGATCTTCTGCTGTTATGCAACTGTGGAGGTTCAACTTTTGGGAGCTCAACTGCCATTAGGGAATGCAGAATGGCTAGGTCATTATCAAAAATTTGATCTTCAATTACAGCATTCGCAGCCTCTGTTTCAAGGTCCCAAGGAAAATCTAAGTCATCATTGGTATGGGTACCTTCTTCAGGTTCATTATCCCATTCGAGGTCAGCCATAAAGAATGGCATCTCTAGATCGATTGGTTCTTCATGTGTCGGTGGAGGATCGACTTGTAGTGCGTTAACATCTATCTGTGAGAAAATGGGGTCTAATGAATGGCAGTTGTCGATGGTTGCCAATGTTTGTATCCAGTTATTGACATTGCTTTGTGAGTCACCTGCTATGGCATGCTGTTGCAAGGGATCTGCTGATTTGCTCGAGATTGTCGTGGAAGATGTATCATTCAATGCTCTAGGAATAATTGGTTTAATAGCTCCTGTCCCCACATTCACCCTGACTGCAGTGTCTCAATTCTGGATTGTCAATTTATCCGTTCCCCAGTCATGGAGGACTGATGCTTCCCGTAACCAAGGACGTCCCAGTAAAATTTGATAGGATTTTTTGGGGAGATCCAAGATTGTGAATTGAAGGGAAAAGCGGACTCCTGCGATCTTTGTGGACATGCCATTCACTATTCCCAAGGGTTTAGCCCGTGAATCATCGGCAAGGCGTATGTTGAAATTAGCCTTTTGCATTGGTGGGAGACCCCATTCTTCGTAAAGCTCCTTTGATAGGACATTGACACCTGCTCCACCATCCACTATGGCTTGGACTTCATTATATGCCTTGTGGATCAAACGAGTTCAATCCATCCTTTGAAACTGTCCCAGAGATTGGGACAATTCCGTAAGAGGATTCCGATGGGAATTGACACAGGGAAACTCAGGATGCTAGAGAGTGCGGCTCTTTCAAGTTGACATGGCGGTACATTCTGTTGTGGAGTCTGTTGTTGGAACAAAGGCTCGAGTACAGTATCAATACTATGTGGGGCCAAGTCATGGGTTGGGTCTTGAGCTTGTTTCTGAGCCTCAAATTGAGCTTGTTCATTTTGGACCCATTGATGAAGTACCTGAAAATGAGCCTTCTCCACCTCTGCATTCGGGTATGGAGCTTCTTTTATTTGAGGCTCGAGAGTTGATGTGGATGAGCTCGGCTGCTCATTGCTTGGCGGAGGTGGAGGTACTTGTGCTTTCTTTTTCAGAAGTTGCTTCGGTTGGATTGGAATGATAGGGTCCTTCATGGCCTCTTTCTGTTGGCGTGTAATTACATTGATAGGTTGTGACCTTAGACTTGCCGGCGGACCCAGACTTTGATGGTCCACCCCAATGATGCTGATGGGGACATCAGGCTTAACTTCTATTTGTTCTGGGACCTTATTTTTCATGGGACAATCCATACATGCATGTCCTATGCCACAATCTCTGCAGAGTGGTTGGAAAGTGGCTGGGCTACCACGATGAGGGCACTCTGCGATCCGATGATTTTCTCTACAACCGTAACACTTGATTGGTGCTCGAAATGTGTTGGGTCGCACTTGATTTGCATAGACTGGTATTAGACCCTCTGCACCTTCTACATAGTACACTGGGTACTCTGCTTCATACTCAAATAGCAAGTCTACTTCCTCGGCTTGTAATTGATGTATGGGAACTGCCTGAGGAGCTGGATTTGGTGCTCTTGGATACGGTCGTGGATTCGGATTCCTGAGTAGTTGTGGCACTTGTGTCCGAACGGGAACAGGATTTAGCCTCGGAGCTGGGGGCGCTTGTGCAAGTGCCGATTGCCTGTATACTGGCATGGGTGCCGCTTGGTATTGTGGTGGTCGAGGCGGATTGTTGCGCATGATGTTGAAGATGCAACTGTTCTCATCATGGCCGCCGACGACGCAGATATGGCACCACAACCGTGGCGGTGGATTTGCTTGTGCAGCGATCCTTGCTCTTAGGACTGGGCATTCATTTGCTGTATGATTTGCCAAGCAGTGTGGGCACCAGACATTTTCTCGCCGTGGATATGTTTGAGTTGACGGCTTAGACAAGTGGAGTTTTTGATCCATGGCCTGCATCATATCTTCTTTCAGCTTCAAGGTCATGGCCTCTAGGCGATCTTCATTGGATGTTTCGGCAGTGTCCTTTGATTTATCTTTTTTCGAGCGTTTATCTCGTGTATTTGATCTGGCGTCATCACTGCTAGTGTCTGAATCTATCATGCCATCTTCGATGTCAATGGCTGCCGCATGAGCAGCACTGAATGTTTCATAGCTACTTATCTTTTTCATATCCTTGCGGATTTTCTTTCGTAGACCTGCTATGAACCATGCCGTGAGGTACTTTGCATCTGGGCATGGGTCACATTTGGCGATCAATCTCTTCATCTTTCCCAGGTATTTGCATACATCTTCCCTCCGGCCTTGTTCGATCTTGCTGAGTTGGAGAGCGGGATCATCTTGTAGCCTCTCCGTTTGAAAGCGACGTTTGAATTCGGTTTGAAGTAGGTCCCATGTGGCACGTTCTTCCACGAGAAGGTCGAGGTACCATTCTGACGCCTCATCAGTTAAGGCCATTGGAAACCAAGCCACCTTGGTTTCATGGGATTGATCACCACCTGCTTGACATCATGCGGCATCAAAATGCTGGAGGAAGCGAGCTGGGTCTCCCCTACCATTATATTTTGGAAGTTCCAGTTTTCCCAAGGGGCATCGGCCTTGATTGTTGTGATTTCATTGATTGAAGAAGTTGTCAGCCTCAGCATCGAGCTCGATATCCCCATCATGTTCATGATGGCGTCCAGCCATGTTGGGGCGTGGAGGAGTTAAAGGAAGTTGTTGAATCTAAGGGGGGGATTCGGGGTAGAGGATTGGCGGGGGCGGTTGTTGCAGTGGAGTTAGTTGCAGATGGGGCGAGCGTTGGAGTCGAAGTCGTTGGCCGGAACGTAACTACATGCAGATTGTGCGTGATTTGCCAAGGGTGTCGCTACCCCAAGTGCTGGTGTGGAGGTGGTGCTGTTAGGAGAGTTAGAGTGGTGTTAGTTTGTGTAGGGAACGTCGTGTTAATAATGTGCCTAAGATTATCCTACGTGTGTAGGGAAATGTGCCGGTGCAGACGGATCGTTAATCGAAGGTCACGGCGTGAAAATACGAGTGAATTTATGCAAAATAAGGCCCACACGGGGGCACGAATGAACGTGTGCTAGGGATGCCGAAATGGTGTGCAATGGGCTGGAAAAATACCCCGTAACGTGGTGTTTCCGTGTGTGAAATCTGGGTTCAAACGGGGTTCAATTTGGGTCCCAAACGGATGAGTTTCGAAGGAGGGGTAAATTTGGCGTTTGGGGGGTCCTAATGGTAGTGTGAATGGACTTTAAGGCCAACCGAGGGGTTGAAATCAAGTGACTCTAGTTAGACTAACTAACCTAGATCCTCCCAGTTACTATAACTGGGAGGTTAACTAACTGTAGTTAGTTACTAACGAAAGAGTTAGTCTAACCTAACTGAGGGTAATCTAACCGAACCTAGTCGAACTAACTGAGGGTTAACTAAACTAACCTAACTTCAGTTACTACTAACCTAACCTACGTGAACTAATCTAACTGAGGTTAACTAACTAACCTAGGGTTAACTAACCTAACCTAACCTAACCTAACTTAGGTTATCCAACTAACCTAACTGCAGTTAGTCACTAACCTAAGGTTAGTTTTAGGTTAGTTTTTTTTTTTTTTTTTTTTTTTGGTGCTGTGGGGGTTGCCCGACGGCGGTGCCCGGGGGGGGGGGGGGGGGTGGTTTTGCGCAGGGGGGTTGACGCGGGGGGTGAGGGGGGGGTGCGCGGGGGGCGGCGGGGGAGGGCGAGGGGGGTGCGCGGGGGGGGAGGGGGGGTGCACGGGGGGCAGCGGGGGAGAGCGGGGGTGGTGCGGGGGGCGGCGCCGCGCGGGGCTGGGGGGCGAGGGGGGTGCGCGGGGGGCGAGGGGGGTGTGCAAGGGGTGGCGCGAGGGGTGGCGGGGGTGGCGCGGGGGGCGGCGGGGGAGAGCGGGGGTGGCGCGGGGGGTGGCGGGGGAGAGCGAGGGTGGCGCGGGGGGCGGCGCCGCGCGGGGCTGGGGGGCGCGGTGTAGGAGGGCGCTGCGTGGGGTGGCGGCACGGTCGCCACGGGCGGGCGGCCGGTGGTGCCGGCGCCAGGGCGGAGAGCGCGGCATAGGCGAGCGCTGCGGTGCGCCGCCGCCCGTGGAGGCACTGTGGTGGCGCCTCTGTGGGGCACCGCCGTAGTGCCGTGAGCGAGGGGCGGGGGGTTGGGGCTGGGGGTGGGGGGTTAGAGAGAGGGGGCGGGGTAAGGGGGAGGGGGTAAGGGGGGTGGAGATGACAGAGTGAGAGAGAAAGGGGGTGGGAGAGAGAATGAGGGGGAGAGAGGAGAGAGTGAGGTGGAGAGAGAGAAGAGAGAGAGAGAGGGGAAAAAGGCGAAGAGAGGAGAGAGAAAGGAGAGAGAAAGGGGGAGGGGGAGAGGGAGAAAGAGAGAGAAAGGGGGAGGGGGAGAGTGAGAAAGAGAGAGAAAGGGGGAGGGGGAGGGGGAGATGAAGGGGTAGGGGGAGGGGGGAGGTGGTGGTGAAGGGGAGGGGGAGGGGGGGGGGGTGGAGGGGGAGGGGGGAGGTGGTGGTGAAGGGGGAGGGGGAGGGGGGAGGGGGAGGGGGAGATGTAGGGGGAGGGGGAGGGGTGGAGGGGGAGGTGGAGGGGGAGGGGAGAGGGGGAGGTGGAGATAAAGGGGGAGGGGGAGATGTAGGGGGAGGTGGAGATGTAGGGGAGGGGGAGGGGGAGATGAAGGGGGAGGGGGGAGGGGGAGGTGGAGATGAAGGGGGAGGGGGGAAGGGGTGGTGGGGAGGTGGTAGTGGAGATGAAGGGGGAGGGGGGGAGGTGGTGGTGAAGGGGAGGGGGGGGGGGAGGTGGTGGTGAAGGGGAGGGGGAGAGGGGGAGGTGGTGGTGGAGGGGGGAGGGTAAAAGAGCCAAAAAAAAAAAAACCTGAAAGACGAAAATTGAAAAGCAAGGAGAAGTGGTCACCTCAATGCTCTCCAAGTCTTTCTCGATGTAACGGGATTGTTGCGGAACAATGGACGGTGGGTGGAAGGCTAGGTCATCGCTGCGAGAAGGGCTCGATGTCACTTATATGGCGAGGATAGGAGTAAGGGGGTGGTCGATGGAGAGGGAGGAGTGTCTTGCGTGGGGCTCAGAATGCAGAAGAGAATGGAGGCAAAAAGTGAAAGATGAAGAATGAGGGGGGTGGAGTAGGTTTTATAGTATTGGATTTTAGGTTTAGGGTATAGGTTTAGGGTTTAACCCTAAACTCTTCCCGAGCCATAACTCTTTATGGAGAGCTCGGTTTGCTTTTCTGTAAAAAGGTAAAATGATCAAAATTGAAAACTCTACGCATCCGTGTCCACTACCTAGCCAGATTGTAGATCATGTGGCTTCTATTTAAGAAATTAAGAAAATTTCTTAAGGTAGTAACCCAAAGTGGATGTTTGGGTTGATATGTTTGGCTAGAATTGGAAAAAAATTTTACTCTCCTTGCCCTTGAGTGTTATCTTCGTGAAAGTTCAAAGTAGTGTCTTGTTTTATACATACCTATGTATGTTTACTCACTACTTGATATGCTAGTCTCCCCGGCAGCGGTGCCAAATGTTGGCTCTTTCTACTGCTTTCGTAGGAAGAGCTGGGTATTCTTTGTTGCAGGGTTCCGAGGCTTTTTGTCACCTATAGATATATTGGGATTGTCGGTTGTAGTATATGTGTAGCTTAGGACCTCGAGTCATGTTCCGATGAGAGACGTAGGCTTAAGTGTGGTAAGTAAACAAAGTGCAAGCATGTGTAAAAGAAACGTAAACCATCTTTGTTAAGATAATGAAGGCTTTCACCTTCATTGGGGGTTGTAGGGTTTAGGAGGAGTTTAAGGGTTCAGAAGGAGGTTCCAGGGTTCAGAAAGAGTTCCAGGGTTTAAGAGGAGTTCCAGGGTTCAAAAGGAGGTTCCAGGGTTCAGAAAGAGTTCCAGGGTTCAGAAAGAGTTCCAAGGTTTAGAAGGAGTCCAGGGTTAGAAGGAGGATCCAAGGTTCAGAGTAGAGTACATGGTGGAGAACTCATCTCCCTCGTAGATCATGGAGTTTAAGGGTTTAGGAAAGCATAGGAGTGGGAGAGGAAGAAGGTGTAAGAGTATGGGTGGAAAGAAGAGAGAGGAGGAAGGAGGGAGGAGGGAAGAGGAGGAGGGAGGGGGAGGAGAGAGGAGGAGGGGGAGGAGGGAGGAGGAGGAGGAGGAGGAGGAGGGAGGAGGAGGAGAAGAAGGGAGGAGGAGGAAGGGAGGAGAGGGAGAGGGTGGGTTGCAGGGTTGGAGGAGAGGGGAGAAGGGTTGCAAGGTTAGGACATGCTTTTGGACGTGCAGTGCAAGGAAGCATGGACACTTGAGACAAATGCTTGGAATACCAATGTAGACTCAACACAATGCCCCAAGAGTGTGGGCTTCATTCCCATTATGGGGTATTTATACAAGCTCGAGAGCTTCTCTCTCTGCATGTAACACAAAGTCGTATCACAAAGTTGTAACACAAAGTTGTATCACAAAGTTGTAACACAAAGTTGTAACACCTTCTCTCTCTACATGTAGAAGTTGTAACACAAAGTTGTTACACAAAGTTGTTACACAAGTGGTAACACAAAGTTGTGTCACAAAGTCATAACACATTCTCTGTGTTCATGTTGAAGTTGTAACACAAACTTGTAACACAAAGTTGTTACACAAAGTCGTAACATAAAGTTGTGTCTAGAAGTTGTAACACAAAGTTGTAACACAAAGTTGTATCACAAAGTTGTATCACAAAGTTGTAACACCTTCTCTTTCTTCATAAGTTCATGTTGGCACAGAGTCAACAATGCCACCTAGAACAACCTCTCTGTAAGCCACTCCGTGGTCTTGGGAGTTGGTGCATCATCTGATGAGCTTCCACTCATCCCTTCCATCTGCACACTTCCAAAATCACAACATGAGATGTAAGGAAATCTATCAAGATCCAAAAGATAGCCACCCATGAGCTCCTTTTCTCTCTTCTAACAAAAAGTGCTCTAAATCGTCGCTATATAGCAACGCTTTGCCTTGTTCAATCACTATATAGCGACAATTTTAGGATATAAACATTGCTATATAGCGATTGACCAACGTCGCTATATAGCGACGCTGGGGGCTAAAACCGAAACCCTATGCGATGCTGTCTTTCACATCTCTATTGCGAGAAAAGTAAAAATCTCTCCTCCCACCTTATATTCGATGACTTCTCTTTCCTCCTCTCTATTCCCCACTCCTCACCCCTACCCAGCCCCTCTCCCAACACTTGTGCTCCCTCTCCACCCTTCTCCCTCTCTGCTTATGTGAAAGAAAGTTTTTCAAGAAGGCGTGTCTCTTTAAGCAATGTAGGTTCATTTTTTGTGAGATTTTCATTTTGTGAGTGTTGAAGCATGTTTCTCCTTGTATTGCTAAGGCTATGTGCTAATTTTCATGCTTGATTTTCAGAGGTTGAGGACAAAAAAACGAGATTTGGTGAAAGAAAGAGAGTCAACTCTTCTCTTTTTGGTATTTCTCTTCCTCCTCTTTCTCCTTGTTTATATGCTTTTCCAAACTCATCCAATCCCTTTAAAAAGTTGCTTCTCCAAACTCCTCCTTCCTTCTAATTCCCCTTCTATTTTTACCTTCTAATTTTGTGATTTGAAAGGATTATTTTTTAAGGAATATTTTTTTATAATATATTTGAAGTTATTTTCACCAATATAGCTTTTAAAATTTAGTGAAATCTTACGTTTTTAGTATTTACAAACCTATAAAGAAATTTCTTGTTTAATAGTTATTAGCTATATAGGTTACAAAAAACTAGTAAAAAATATAGATGATATTGAATGTAAGTATCTACCTACCAGTGGAGAGTCTCCAATCTGTATTTGAGGACCGCCTAGAAAATGTTTGCGCATACGAGTTCGTGCTCGAGTTCCTGAACCCATGTACTCTTTGTGGCAATGTTACATCTCCATTTTGTGGCAGTTATGAGCATAACATAATCATAGGCTTTTGTAGGGTTTCAGCCTCATTTGCCTTGTCACAAGTGATTGGTCATGCTGACATCAATCGCAATGCTGACAAGGTCATTTTGGTGAACTGCATGGTGTTTAGGATGGATTCCACTTTCAAAAATGAGCTTATGCATGAGCATATACTCATGCATAAGCATAAGCATAAGCATAGGCATAGGCATATGCTTATGAAAAGAAGAGAAAAAGAGAGGGAAAAAGAGGAGAAAGAGAAGGAGAAGGAGAAGGAGACATATGCTCATGCATAAGCATAAGAGAGAAAAAACATATGCATAAGAGAATGAAAAGAGATTGAAAGAGGAAAAGGCATAAGCATAAGAGAAGGAAGAGGGAAAAGAAAAGCATAAGCGGGAAAAAGAAGAGAAGGAAGAGGGAAAAAGAGATCGAAAGAGAGGAAAAAGAAGAGAGGAAAAGAGCACAAGCAAAAGAGAAGGAAGAGGGAAAAAGAGCATAAGCATAAGAGAAGGAAAGAAGGGAAAAGAGAAGCATAAGAGGGGAAAAGAGCATAAGCATAAGACAAGGAAGAGGGGAAAAGAGAGCATAAGAGGGGAAAAAGAAGAGGAAAAAAGAAGAGAAGGAAGAGGGAAAAAGAGATCGAAAGAGGGGAAAAAGAAGAGAGGAAAAGCATAAGCATAGAGAAGGAAAAGGGAAAAAAAGCATAAGCATAAGAGAAAAAGAAAGAAAGATATGCTTATGGCTTATGCATGATCATATGAGCATAGGGGGGGGAGAAAAAGAGAGAAAGCATAGGCTTGGAAAAAGAGAGAAAGCATAGGCTTGTGCTTATGCATGAGCATATGCTCATGCATAAGCATAAGCATAAGCATAAGCATAAGCATAGGCATAGGCATATGCTTATGAAAAGAAGAGAAAAAGAGAGGGAAAAATAAGAGAAGGAGAAGGAGAAGGAGAAGGAGAAGGAGACATATGCTCATGCATAAGCATAAGCATAAGAGAAGAAAAAACATATGCATAAGAGATTGAAAGAGATTGAAAGAGGGAAAAAAGAAGAGGGGAAAAGAGCATAAGAGAAGGAAGAGGGGAAAAGAGAAGCATAAGAGGGGAAAAAAGAAGCATAAGAGGGGAAAAGAGAAGCATAAGAGCATATGAGCATAAGAGAAAAAGCGAGAAAGCATATGCTTGTGCTTATGCATAAGCATATGAGCATATGCTCATGCATAAGCATAAGCATAGGCATAGGCATATGCTTATGAAAAGAAGAGAAAAAGAAAGGAAAAAAGAAGAGAAGGAAAGGAGAAGGAGACATATGCTCATGCATAAGCATAAGCATAAGAGAAGGAAGAGGGAAATAGAGCATAAGCATAAGAGAAAAAGAAAGAAAGCATATTATGCTTATACTTATTCATGAACATACGAGCATAAGAGAAAAAGAGAGAAAGCATAAGCTTGTGCTTATGCATGAGCATATGAGCATACGCTCATGCATAAGCATAAGCATAGGCATAGGCAAATACATATGCTTATGAAAATCGGATATGCTTTGCATTGTCGATCAAGCATAAAACACCGTTTTTGCCTTAGTGTCATGCACAACCATGAAAAAACACAGTCCTAAGTGTGTTGATTAAACAAGTACTTATCGGATGGGGGCTCCACTTTGCACGCAAGTCTGTTTCAACTACATTGAGGTACGCGCAAAGTATTGTCACCATCGGATATGATTTGCATGGTCGATCACACATTATACACCGTTTTTTCCCTAGTGATGTGCACGTCCGCAAAAAAACATGCCCTTAGGTGTGTTATCTGACCAAGTACTTATCGAATGGATGTGCCTCTTTGAGAACATTTCAATACCACCTAGGTTGCGGTGTAGGAAAAGTGTTGTGCCCATCGCATATCCTTTGCATGGTCGATCGAGCATTAAATACTATTTTTGCTCTAGTGTCATGCACATCCGTAAAAAAAACGTGCTGCTAGGTATGTTATCCGATCAAGCACTTATGGGATGGGTGTGCCACTTTGCATGTAAGTCAATTCCACCTAGTTGAAGGTGTGTGCAAAGTATTGTGCCCATCGGATATGCTTTGCATTGTCGATAAAGCATAAAACACCGTTTTTTCCTTAGTGTCATGCACAACCATGAAAAAACACGGTCCTAAGTGTCTTAATCAAACAAGTACTTATCGGATGGGGGCTCCAGTTTGCACTCAAGTCTGTTTCAACTACGTTGAGATGCGTGAAAAGTATTGTCACCATTGGATATGCTCTGCATGGTCGATTACGCATTATACAACGTTTTTCCCGTAGTGATATGCACATCCGTTAAAAAACATGCCCTTAGGTATGTTATCTGACCAAGTACTTATCGGATGGGTGTGCCTCTTTGAGAACATTTCAATACCACCTAGGTTAAGGTGTACGAAAAGTATTGTGCCCATCGGATATGCTTTGCATGGTCGATCGAGCATTAAATACCATTTTTGCCTTAGTGTCATGCACATCCATAAAAAAGCACGCTGCTAGGTGTGTTATCCGATCAAGTACTTATGCGATGGGAGTGCCACTTTGCATGTAAGTCAATTCCACCTAGTTGAAGGTGTGTGCAAGGTATTGTGCCCATCGGATATGCTTTGCATTGTCGATCAAGCATAAAACACCGTTTTTGCCTTAGTGTCATGCACAACCATATAAAAACACGGCCGTAGGTGTGTTATTCAAACAAGTACTTATCGGATGGGGGCTCCACTTTGCATCCAAGTCCGTTTTGACTATGTTGAGGTGAATGCAAAGTATGGCCACCATCAAATATGATTTGCATGGTCGATCACGCATTATACACCGTTTTTTCCCTAGTGGTATGCACATCCGCAAAAGAACATGCCCTTAGGTGTGTTATCTAACCAAGTACTTATCGGATGGGTATGCCTCTTTGAGAACATTTCAATACCAGCTAGGTTAAGGTGTAGGAAAAGTATTGTGCCCATCGGATATGCTTTGCATGGTCGATCAAGCATTAAATACCATTTTTGCCTTAGTGTCATGCACATCCGTAAAAAAACACGCTGCTAGGTGTGTTATCCGATCAAGTACTTATGCAATGGGAATGCCACTTTTCATGTAAGTCAATTACACCTAGTTGAAGGTTTGTGCAAAGTATTGTGCCCATCGGATATGCTTTGCATTGTCGATCAAGCATAAAACACTGTTTTTGCCTTTGTGTCATGCACAACCATATAAAAGCACGGCCATAGGTGTGTTATTCAAATAAGTACTTATCAGATTCCACTTTGCACGCAAGTCCATTTCAACTATGTTGAGGTGCGTGCAAAGTATTGTCACCATCGAATATGCTTTGCATGGTCGATCACGCATTATATATCATTTTTTCCTTAGTGGTTGGACATCCGCAAAAAAACATGCCATTGGGTGTGTTATCTGACCAAGTACTTATCGGATGGGTGTGCCTCATTGAGAAAATTTCAATACCACCTAGGTTGATGTGTACGAAAAGTTTTGTGCCCATCGGATATCCTTTGCATGGTCGATCGAGCATTAAATACTATTTTTCCTCAAGTGTCATGCACATCTGTAAAAAAACACACTGCTAGGTATGTTATCCGATCAAGCACTTATGGGATGGGCGTGCCACTTTGCATGTAAATCAATTCCACCTAATTAAAGGTGTGTGCAAAGTATTGTTCCCATCGGATATGCTTTGCATTGTCGATCAAGCATAAAACACTGTTTTTGCTTAGTGTCATGCACAACCATGAAAAAACACGGTCCTAGGTGTGTTATTCAAACAAGTACTTATCGGATGGGGGCTCCACTTTGCATGCAAGTCCTTTTCAACTACCTTGAGGTGCGTGCAAAGTATTGTCACCATCAAATATGCTTTGCATGGTAGATCATGCATTATACACCATTTTTGCCCGAGTGATATGCACATCCGCAAAAAAACATGCCCTTAGGTGTGTTATCTGACCAAGTACTTATCGGATGGATGTGCCTCTTTGAGAACATTCCAATACCACCTAGGTTGAGGCATACTAAAAGTGTTGTGCCCATCGGATATCCTTTGCATGATCGATCGAGCAATAAATACTATTTTTGCTCGTGTCATGCACATCCGTAAAAAAACACGCTACTAGGTATGTTATCCGATCAAGCACTTATGGGATGGGAGTGCCACTTTGCAGGTAAGTCAATTCCATCTAGTTGAAGTTTTGTGCAAATTATTGTGCCCATCGGATATGCTTTGCATTGTCGATCAAGCATAAAACACCGTTTTTGCCTTAGTGTCATGCACAACCATGAAAAAACACGGTCCTAAGTGTGTTAATTAAACAAGTACTTATCGGATGGGGGATCCACTTTGCACGCAAGTCCGTTTCAACTACATTGAGGTGTGCACAAATTATTGTCACCATCGGATATGATTTGCATGGTTGATCACGCATTATACACCGTTTTTTCCCTAGTGATATGCACATCCGCAAAAAAACACGCCTTTAGGTGTGTTATCTGACCAAGTACTTATCAGATGGGTGTGCCTCTTTGAGAACATTTCAATACCACCTAGCTTGCGGTGTAGGAAAAGTTTTGTGCCCATCAGATATCCTTTGCATGGTCGATCGAGCATTAAATACTATTTTTTCTCGTGCCATGCACATCCGTAAAAAAAACACGCTGCTAGGTATGTTATCCGATCAAGCACTTATGGGATGGGAGTGCCACTTTGCATGGATGTCAATTCCACCTAGTTGAAGGTGTGTGCAAAGTATTGTGCCCATCGGATATGCTTTGCATTGTCGATCAAGCATAAAACACCGTTTTTGCCTTAGTGTCATGCACAACCATGAAAAAACACGGTCCTAAGTGTGTTAATCAAACAAGTACTTATCGGATGGGGGCTCCAATTTGCACACAAGTCTGTTTTAACTAGGTTGAGATGCATGCAAAGTATTTTCACCATCGGATATGCTCTGCATGGTCGATTACGCATTATACAACGTTTTTCCCGTAGTGATATGCACATCCGCAAAAAAACATGCCCTTAGGTATGTTATCTGACCAAGTACTTATCGGATGGGTGTGCCTCTTTGAGAACATTTCAATACCACCTAGGTTAAGGTATAGGAAAAGTATTGTGCCCGTCGGATATGCTTTGCATGGTCGATCGAGCATTAAATACCATTTTTGCCTTAGTGTCATGCACATCCGTAAAAAAACACGTTGTTAGGTGTGTTACCCGATCAAGTACTTATGCGATGGGAATGCCACTTTGCATGTAAGTAAATTCCACCTAGTTAAAGGTGTGTGAAAAGTATTGTGCCCATCGGATATGCTTTGCATTGTCGATCAAGCATAAAACACCGTTTTTGCCTTAGTGTCATGCACAACCATATAAAAACACGACCATAGGCGTGTTATTCAAACAAGTACTTATCAGATGGGGGCTCCACTTTGCACGCAAGTCTGTTTCAACTACGTTGAGGTGCGTGCAAATTATTGTCACCATCAGATATGCTTTGCATGGTCGATCACGCATTATACACCATTTTTTTCCTAGTGATATGGACATCCACAAAAAAACACGCCCTTAGGTGTGTTATCTGACCAAGTACTTATCGGATGGGTGTGCCTCTTTGAGAACATTTCAATACCACCTAGGTTGAGGCGTACGAAAAGTGTTGTGCCCATCGGATATCCTTTGCATGGTCGATCGAGCATTAAATACTATTTTTGCCTTAGTGTCATGCACATCCGTAAAAAAACACGCTGCTAGGTATGTTATCCGATCAAGCACTTATGGGATGGGCGTGCCACTTTGCATGTAAGTCAATTGCACCTAGTTGAATGTGTGTGCAAATTATTGTGCCCATCGGATATGCTTTGCATTGTCAAACAAGCATTAAACACTGTTTTGGCCTTAGTGTCATGCACAACCGTCAAAAAACGCGGTCCTCGATGTGTTATTCGACTAAGTACTTATGGGATGGGCACGCCACTTTGCATGTAAGTCAATAATACCTAGGTTGAGATGTGTGCAAAGTATTGTGATGATCGCATATGCATTGCATTGTTGATTAAGCATAAATCAACGTTTTTGCCTTAGTGTCATGGACAACAACCAATAAAAAACATGGTCCTAGGTGTGATATTCTAAAAAGTACTTATTGAATGGGAGTTCCACTTTGCATGGAATACCATACCACCTTTTTTGAGGCATGTGCAAAGTATTGTACCCATCGGATATGATTTACATGGTAGATTGAGTATTAAATACCGTTTTTGGCCTTATTGTCATGTACAACCATCAAAAAACACGATCGTAGGTGTATTTTTCAAACAAGTACTTATCGGATGGGGATGCCACTTTGCACACAAGTCAATACTGCCTAGGTTGAGGAATGTGCAAAGTCTTGTGTCCATTGGATATGCTTTGCATAGTTGATCTCACATTATACACCATTTTGTTCCTAGTGTTATGCACAATCGTCATAAAATATGTTTGGAGGTGTGTTATCCGAACAAGTACTTATGGGATGGGTGCACCACTTTGTATGCAAGTCAATACGACCTAGTTTGAGGCGTGTACAAAGTTTTGTGCCCATCGGAGAAATGT
The DNA here is from genome assembly GCF_047967505.1 of Dipteris shenzhenensis. Taxonomy (NCBI): domain Eukaryota; kingdom Viridiplantae; phylum Streptophyta; class Polypodiopsida; order Gleicheniales; family Dipteridaceae; genus Dipteris; species Dipteris shenzhenensis. The sequence goes on along the minus strand of NC_141600.1, from coordinate 49,433,940 downwards.
AGATGCGATAATATTAGAAAATTCTCGGTATGTGTATATGTGTGTGTGTGTGGCAAACAATTTTGATACAACAAAGTAAACACCTAGTGCACAAATTATGCACTTCATACCTTGAGTAAATAAGCCTGTTGGTGAGGATAAATACACCCTTGAATAAAAGAATAGTTGTTGTATGACCACAATAGGATCGCTTTGACACCTGTGATTTTGCCCACATGTAAGTTTGCAAATAGTATAAAAAATCATATAATAATATATTAGTAGTTTGCAAATGTGTATAGCAAGTGAGTAATGGGAAGTGGAAGTGGGAGTGAGGAAGGAGGAGTGGAACGGGAGAGGGAAGTAATAGGGGTGTATGATAATAAGTATAAAAAATAGTATAATAATATATTAATAGTTTTCAAATGGCAAGTGAGTAATGGGAAGTGGAAGTGAGAGTGGGGAGGGAAGAATGGAATGGGAGAGGGGAAGGTAATAGGGGAGTAGGATAATAAGGGAGTGAAATGAGTGAGGGGAGTTAATAGGGGATGAAAAAGAGGAGGGTGAGATGGGGAAATATGGGATTTTGGGAAATGGGAGGAGTATGGGACGTGGTGGAAATGTGGGATGGGAGTGGTGGCAATGGGGGAGGAAGAAGAAATGGATGGGGGGAGGGCTAATGGAACATTGGGATGAGGGATGGGGGTCCAATGGGAGAGGGGGAGTAATGGGAGCCAATGGGAGAGGGGATAAATGAAAAGCCAATAGGAGAGAGGGGAGGAATGGAAAGCTAATAGGAGAGGAGGAGGAAAACCTAGGTTTTTCTTATATATAGTCTTCCTTCTTCATTCATTCTCCCCA